>NC_057811.1:441402712-441602096 GCF_018294505.1 Triticum aestivum | reverse complement strand
CTTCATGCCGCTCCGCGGCCGCATCGATCAGCTGCTGGTTGCGCCTTGTCATGTAGGGGAGCTCATCAGCCCCCAGCCCATTCAGCTCTTCTGCGGCCGCCTGAGCGGCTCGCAGATTCTCGAGCGGTGTGGCATAGACGGGGCGGTCTGCCCCTAGCATGCTGGCGATGCCCGCGCCGTGCTTCTTGACGAGGCCGGCTCGGCTCGGCCCGCCATGAGGCGGCGTACCAAAAGCGGCGCGGTCGACTTCGCGCTGGTGGGCCTCGGTGAGGCGTCTCATGGAGGCTATCTTCTGGCCCTCCCCGATGAGGGCGAGGCGGTGTGCGTCCAGGGTCTCGGCGTCGGCGTCGGCCGGGATGGGGACGGACAAGTCATGCATCGCCGCTTGTAGGGCGTCGTGGGCGTTCTCGCCCGAGTCGGCGACGTGGCTGATGACCAGCACCTCAGTGACAGCGCTGCTGCCGCTGTCAGCTCGAGGGAGAGGGTCGTCGAAGACTACCACGTCGGAGGGGTAGGCGTCGAACGATGCCATGTCGGAGTCGACAAGCATCGGGTCGGTGGAGCCGACCGACTCCAAGTCTACAGCAAGCTCGCTGGAGACGTGAAGCTGGTCGAGGAGGCTGACGAGGCGGCTCTCGGGGTAATCCGTGCCCGCGTCGGACGCGGGCTCGTCGGAGATGCGAGTCTCGCCAAGAAGATCGGCGAGGCAGCTTGCTGTGCAGGCGTCGTCGACGCCTTGCAGCGCGTCAGGGCAAGCGCCGTCGGGCGTAGCAGGCTGGCTGCACTCGCGGGGGAGAAAAAGGTTTCCCGTCCAGAACAGGTCTCCGGACAACGGTGCACCTGGCCCCACGGTGGGCGCCAAATGTCGGGTGGTAGGTGCAACATATGCCAACGGGTGGCTTATCATTGTGGGAGCCAGTAAAACATCGCCGGTGCCTGGAAACGGGATGAGGCGAAGACATGCACGCCGACGGATCTTACCCAGGTTCGGGGCTCTCCGTGGAGATAACACCCCTAGTCCTGCTCTGCGGGGTCTCCGCATGATCACTAGATCAATACAATTAGATACAAGCGCTCCTTGAGCTGTTTGGCTAGAGGAAGAAGAAGGGCGAGGCTAGCTCTCCTTTTCTCTCTAGGTGGTGTGTGGAATTCTCTGAGATCAACCCTTTGCATGGGCGTCCCGGGGGGTTTATATAGGCCTAACCCCAGGGGTACAATGGTAATCCGGCTGGCGCGGGTCCCAGCCGTCATCGTCTATGCTCTCCGGCTTCTCCGCCGGTCATTGGGGCCCGCCGACTGGTGGGTCCCGCCGGCTGCCGGCCTCTTGGCCGGCCCCACCGCTTGGGGGCTTTGTCGGCGGCTGGTTACTGTTGCCTCGCCTCTGATGACGAGAGCTTTGTTGAGGTAAGCGTGGCTACAGTGTCGCCGCCTTGCGGGCTCTCACTGTAGCCTTACCTCGTCTTGTCTCCTTAATGAGGCACATGTTTCGAGGGAGGGAGGTAGCCGGCTATTGGGAGCCGGCCACATCCCTGGCCGACTAGAGGAGGCCAGGCCGCCTTCGGGTGTCTCTCTGGCAAAAGGGGCCCGCCGCCTACGGGCCGTACTGGCGCCTGTCGTGGGTGACATCGAGGCCAACACGGCTACAGTGCCGCGCCGGATGGGGGATGGCTGGCCCGTACGGCGCCCTGTGGCCATGCCTGTTCCGGGATTCGGAGGTAGGGGGCTGTACTGTGGCCACGCCCCATCCTATCGCCGTTATGTGGGTACAGTCTTAGTTGGTCCAGTCTTGGCCGGCTTCTGGGAGCCGGCTTTCTTCATGGCCAGCTTCTGGGAGTCGGCCTTTTTCACGGCCGGCTTCTGGGAGTCGGTCCTCTTGGGGCCGGCTCCCAGGAGTCGGCTATCTCGTATCTTTCTTGGGGGAGGTTTCTGAGGCTGGGTCGCCTTCTGGGAGTCGGCCCTGGGGATAGCCGGCCGGGGGAAGGCGGCCCTATGCTTTGTATGCTTGAAGGCTTGAATGGCCTGATAATTTTTCGAAGAGCCAAGGGGAGTCGGAATGGCTACCCGTGGCCATTTACTCCGACAACAGGACTGAAGAAACACGACAGACTGTAAAAGCAGCAGGAGTACTTTACAACCTTGACTGAAACCAGCAGGGGCACTTAACAACAATAGATGAAAGCAGTATGAGTACTTATACAGGTTCAACCGTACAAAGCATGCCTCAAACAGTGCTACTTTGCCTACAGTTAACCAAGGGTGAGGCCGCGAAGCCCCAGGACAAGGCCTAGGCGCCACCCCGCGCATCCACAACCTTCTGAAAGCGGCTTCATCTCGCAATGTGGTCAATAAACAGGACATTCGCTTTAGATCCATGGAAAAGCAGGAACATAATCTTTTGTCCTATTCTCCAAGATGGACATGCCTTCATTATTTGAGACCACCCATGAATAAGTATCTTTTCACCTCCAAGGGGAATGGAGTAGGTCGACATAAACATCATGTTGTGACCAAGCGCAAGTCTGACCCGACCATGGTCAGGCATCTGTATAGGAACAATAGAACTGGGCAGTTTCTGTTTCAAGAAGATCACAACTGTAAAACTATGTATAAGCAATAGTTTATGAACAACATATATAACAGAAAATAGCTCGTACCATAAGTTTCACGACATAGTTGGACCTGTTCAACGAGTGCAGCAGTGGCACACATATCCCACGTGGCCTTCCACCATTGAAACGCCCCACAAGGACCTTGTCGGGTGGTTGGTGCGACATATGCCAACGGGTGGCTTATCATTGTGGGTGCCAATAAGACATCGCCGGTGCCTGGAAACGGGATGAGGCGAAGACATGCACGCCGGCGGATCTTACCCAGGTTCGGGGCTCTCCGAGGAGATAACACCCCTAGTCCTGCTCTGCGGGGTCTCCGCCTGATCACTAGATCAGGAAAAGGTAGCTACAATCGCTCCTAGAGCTGTTGGGTTCCAGGGAGAAGAAGAACAAGGCTAGCTCTTGCTTCTCTCTCTCTCTATGGTGTGTGTGCTATGCTCTGAAGCCAACCCTTTGCATGGGTGCCCCGGGGGGTTTATATAGGCCTACCCCCCGGGGGTACAATGGTAATCCGGCTGGGCACTGGTCCCAGCCGTCAGTGTCTAAGCTCGCCGGCTTCTCCGCCGGCCGTTGGGGCCCGCCGACTTGTGGGTCCTGCCGGCTGCTGGCCTCTCGGTCGACAGGCCGGCCCCACCGCCTAGGGTCTTGTCGGCGGCTGCTTACTGTAGCCTCGCCTCTGATGACGAGGGCTTGGTCGAGGTAAGTGTGGCTACAGTGTGCCGCCTCGAGGGCTCTCACTGTAGCCTTACCTCGTCTTGTCTCCTTAATGTGGCTCCTGCTTCGAGGAAGGGAGTAGCTGGCTTCTGGGGGCCGACTACACCCTCGGCTGACTGAGGAGGCCGGGCTGCCTCCGCGCTTCTCTCTGGCCGAGGGACCCGCCGCCCGTGGGCCGTACGAGAGTCTGTCGTGGATGACGTTGAGGCTGCCATGGCTACAGTGCCGAGCCGAACGGGAGACGGCCGTCCCGTACGGCCTCCTGTGGCCATGCCTTCCTCGGGCTTCGGGGGTAGTGGGCCGCACTGTGGCCACACCCCGTCTTGTCACCGTTATGTGGGCGTAGCTTGGGTGGTTGCGGTCTTGGCCGGCTTCTTGGAGTCGGCGCTCTTCTTGGCCGGCTTCCTGGAGTCGGCCATCCCGTGGTTGCCCTGGGGGGAGGTTGCTGAGGCTGGGTCGCCTTCCGGGAGCCGGCTTCAGAGGTAGCCGGCCAGGGAAGGCGGCCCAATGCTTGAAATGCTTGAAGGCCCAAACGGCCTGATAATTTTCTGAAGAGCCAGGGGCAGTCGGTTAGGCTACCCGTGGCTATTTACTCCGACAGTAGTCCCCGAAGCTGATTGGGCTTCGAGGTTGGGTAGGAGTTGAGAAGCTCGATCAGCTTCCTATCTTGACAAGCCGGCAACTGGGAGCCGGCTTTGGTTAGGTGGGCCGCCTTGGTCGAAAATTCTGGAGTCGGAGGGCGGGAGCTCGTCAGTGCGTGCACCGGGCCGCGGGCCGGCCACTTGCCGTTTGCGAACCACGTGGCCCCTCTTGGCCGGAAAGCCTGCCAGCCCACGCGTGCGATGGGACGTCGCCGCAGGGCGGGGGCCCGCCACGTCCACGCCCGGGCCCAGGCGCGGATTCTCTGCATCCCGAAACCGCCCGCACGTCTTCTTGCCGCAGTTTCGGCTCGCCTTTAGGGCGTAATAATCGCGAGGCGTGGGGGGAGTGGGTGCAGTTAATCCCACGTCTCCCCCCACGTCCGGCCTCCCCGGCCTCACCTCGCGAGGCTATAAGTAGGGGGAGAGGGAGAGCGGCAGGCTCTCGCACGCTCCTCCTCCTACCACCGTCTTCTCCTTCTTGCCATTTCTCGCGACAGCGCCTCGCCGCCGCGCTCTTCCTCTACTCGCTACTCCGCCGCCGCACTTGTTTTTGCCATGCCTCCCGCCACGGAGCAGTATGGCGGGGATTGGGATGGCTCCAACGTCCACGAGGATCACGTCGAGTTCCTCCGCCAGACGCGGCGGCTGCCCGGCGCGGAGAAGGTGGAGGTCCGTCTCGCGCCGGTGAGGGAAATTACGCCGGAGCCGCGGGAGGGCGAGCGGGTGGTCTTCCGCTCGCATTTCTTGCGCGGCATCGGCCTGCCAGTGAGTGCCTTCTTCCGCTCCTGGCTCGATTTCTACCAGCTCCAGCCGCACCACCTCACCCCAAACGCGGTGGTGCTGCTGTCAGCCTTTGTCACCCTGTGCGAAGGCTACCTCGGCGTCCTCCCTACCCTCGAGCTCTGGGGGGAATTCTTCCAGTCCAAGCTGGGCACGCGCATGCAGGGCGTGCTGGCTCAGACTGGCGCCTTCATCGCATCGCGGAGGTCGGTCGCCGACAACCCCTTCCCCGTCATCACGCTGATCCAATCGGTGAATAAGTGGCAAAAGTCGTACTTCTACGTGCGGGACATCGCCCCACGGGGTGACTACATCAACCTGCCGGCTTACGTAGCCGGCCCACCGGCGGGCAGGCGGCCCCAGTGGTCCTTCCGGGCCGTGACTCTGACGCCGGCCGGGTCTGCAGCCGTCGCCCGAGTGCGAGTGCTGACCCAGTCCGAGGGCTTGACGGGGCCTGACCTGCTGGCCGCCTTTGTCACGCGCCGGGTACTTCCGCTCCAGAGCCGTCCTCATCTGATCTGTCAGATGAGCAGCCAGCTCGATCCGAGCCGAATGTGCACCAAGGACATGCCGCACGCGGAGGTCGCCTATATGGTGAACTACCTCGCGAACTGCAAATTCACCGAAGAGTGGCAGTTCAGCAAGGAGCCATATAGCCGAGCCAATCCGCCGCCTACGGTATGTTCTCCTTGTCTCTTTTTATTCTCTTAACCTTGTTGTCGAGTTCCTCTTGGCCGACTCTAACTCAGTCGGCTTGTTTTTCGATAGAGCCCTCTTCTTCGGCCGGTCGGCGGGTCAGACGCGGAGCGTCGATTCGTCCCCGACCGGACGGAACACGATCTGGAGGACCCTGACTTGGGGGCGACCGCTATGGACGACAACATCGAGCCGGGTGGTGGCCAAGCCGGCGGCGAAGCAGGCAGCTCCGGGCACGGAGTCACCTTCGACGACTGGCCGGACGATGATGAGTCCGAAGTCGCCCCGCGCCGCCGGCCGGCATCTGGACGCGGCGCGGGTTCCTCCGCCGCACCGCCTGCTCGGGGCGGAGGGTAGAAGCGTCGCGCCGCCCAGGGTTTGTTCGGCAGTCGGACGAAGAAACCCAGGGGCGGGGCGGCAGCAACCAGGCGGGAGGAGGCGGCCGTGAAGGCGGCTCGCTTCCGCAAGACGGTGAAGCAACCGCAGACCGTGTCGGCATAAGTTTACATTCTTTTGTATACTCTTTTTCTTTCTTTTCTCTGGTGGTTCCTGAACCCTTGTCTTTTTCTCCAAACGAACAGAGCTCCGTTGTCGCTTGAGCGGGCGGCTGTCGCCTCCGTCGTCGAGTCGCCGAGGGGGTCTGGGAGCACCACTCGCCGTGTGGACTCCCGCGCCGAGCTTCAGGCGGCGACGGAACGGAACGCGCAGGAGGCGCGGGAGGAGCAGGATGCGCGGGAGGCGGAGGCACGGAAGGCGGCCGCCGCCCAGGCGGCGCGGGAGGAGGAGGCGGCGAAGGCGCTCGCCGACGCCGCAGCCAGGGCCCAAGCGGAGGCTGCAGCTGCAGCGGCGGCGGGGGAGGTCCTGATGGTCACCCCACTGCGCGTCGTAGCGCCTGGGGACATGGAGCCCTCGCCAGAAGGGGCCAGCGGCGACCAACCAGGACTTGAGAGGGACGACGACGTCGTCGTCCTGGAGAGGGCGCCGGTGCCGACCCCGCCAACTGGGGCGGCTCAAGGCGGCAGGCCTGATCCGCCGCCTGCGCAGTCGGCGGGGGGCGAGCCGGTCGCGAGGACTGAGATCGCGGTCCGGATGCCCCCGAGTCATCGTGCGAGAAAAGCTGCGTCGGAGCCACAGAAGGTCGCGTCGGAGCCGCAGCCGGCCGTGGGCTCCAGCTCGTCGGCCCAAGATGCGGAGGCGGCCAGCGCTACCTCGGGGTGGACGCCAGGCGGAGGGACGGCCGTGATGAACGTGGCCGCGCAGGACGTCCGGACCCGGCTCCAGGGCCAGGCCATGGCGCTGAGGCAGTTCACCGACGAGTTCCTTGCGACGCAGGCGGCCATCCGGGTTAGTCTTCCCATCTTGCTTCTTCTTGATTTTGATTTCTTCTTGATTTTGATTTCTTCTTGATCTTGATTTCTTCCGTGGGGGCGCGTCAGCGCACCCACTGGGTGTAGTCCCCGAGTTCCGAGTCAGCTGCTGAGCAGGCGTCTTGGAACTTCTTAGTGGATTTGTCTTTGCTTATTCTTGTTCTTACTTCGATCTTCTGTCTATCTTGCAGGACTACCACAATCTTCGTGCGGCCGCCTTCAACTCCAAGGCTCGGGAGCTGACCCAGAAAACCGCCGACCTTACTGAGAGCCGAGGTACGTGCTTTGTTCTTTATCTCATGTGGGGGCGCGTCAGCGCACCCACTGGGTGTAGTCCCCGAGATTCGGGCCGACTGCTGAGCAGTCGGGTCGGATCTTCCTTGACGACTTCCTCTTACTGTTCTTTCTTTTTCTGCCGTCTCTGCAGCGGCCAACGCCAGTCTGAGGGCATAGCTGGGGGAGTCTCAGACTGCCCTTCGTGCCAAGGATGCCGAGCTCGCCGCCTTGGTGCAGGAACGCGACCGCCTGGCCAAGAAGTTGGCCGACCAGGAGGAAGGCCACAAGGCGGCTCTGAAGGCGGTGCAGGACCGCGAAGCCGCCCTCCAGGCCGAGTACGAGACGGAGGCGGCTGGCTGGGCTGAGGCCAGGCAAATCTGATCTCTGGCTATGGTTAGATCGAAGATCTGGTTGACGATAAGCCGCCTACCTCTTCGTCCTTTCTTGCCATCTGCCACTTTTGGCTCGTTTTCTGACTTGGTGCTCTTTTCTTCTTCTCTTCTTCCTTCTTGCGCAGAATATTTCCCTGGCTATTCTACCGCCGCCAACCAGACCATCGAGGCCCGCCGCCAGGCGCGGAGGCAGGCTGGCTTCGAGATTTCGCCGACCGCCGGCCGTTCGCTGGAGGAGCAGCTCTTGGCGATCCAGGCCCGCATCCAGCCGGCTCACCGACTGCTCCGCCGGCTTCAGCGTGCCGGGGCGCAAGTCTTGGCCGCCCTCTGGCCCGGCCAAGTGGTTCCTCCCACCCCTAGTCGGACTGCCGACTGGCTGGAGGTGGCAGTCGGCCGCTTCGAAGCCTGGAAGGCCTCGGCGGCTCGCTCCGGTGCTAGGCGGGCGCTGGAGTTCATCAAGGCCTGGTATCCCGGCCTGAGCCTGGATCAGCTGGCTACCTGGCGGTAGCAAGCCAACACGGAGCTGGAGCCGGCGCGGCCAGCTATCATCCGGCGGGCTTCGGCGATCGCCGACTACACCGACACCAGCGTCTTCGTCCCCGAGGTGGATGACAACGGTGTCGCCCAGCCGGAGGAGTGGTTCGGGCTGAACCCGGCGGACGGTGAAGACTCGGCGGAGGAGATCGACTCCACCGACGAGGGCGAAGAGGAGGAGGAGGAGGGTGAAGACGCCGAGCCGGCTGGTGGAGCAGCCGACCAGCCTCAGCTTGACCGCGCCTCCTGCACTACGTCGCGTGCGAGTGCGTTGCCTGCCACAGGTGGTGACCAAGCCGAGACCCGCTAGGCGGCCACTCCTTCAGCCGGCGGGGCCGTCTCCACCGACCAGCTCGGCTTCCGCGCCGCGCCCTAGTCTGCCATATTTTGTTTTCCTGTCTTGTTACTTTTGGAACAATGTTTGGTTAAGTCTGCACAATTCCACCCACTGGGTGTATTCGAACTTATGTCTGTTGCCGGCCTGTTGGGGGCTTTATATGTATATATAACTTATGCATGCATTTGGCCTTTCCTTGTACTTTGCTTTTTATCCTTCCGCTGTTTCCTTTGCCGCCCTCCCTTGGTTGCCACCTCCCCAGTCCAACAGTTGCTCTGCAATCTGTAGCTGGAGGAGTGCTTGGCCAATTGGGGGGGAGTACTCTAGCTTTGCTGGACTAAAGCTAAGTGTTTAGGAAGCCGGCCAGCCGGCTGTTCTGACAGCCGGCAGGCGTGTTTGGAGGCCGTCCTTTTGCTATATAAGTTCATTGGTCCTTAGCCGTTTTTCATGTGGGCATCCTTTCTGCCTTGCCTCTTGCTAGTCGGACAGTCGGTTCTTCGAGCTGCGACTTTCAACAAGAGAGGACTCGGGAGCCGGCACACTACTTTTCTGACTTCAGGTAGAACTTTTAATATAGCTCAAGGCGGCCAGTCCCCGGGTCGACTATTCGAACCCGGTGCCAGACAAGAAATCAAATGTAATAATACATTCATGGATATGACACTTGTCATTCATAGATAAACAAAGGCAGTCCCCGAGTACTGTTCGGGGGGCCTGTTGGTTTGCACTTAATACAAAAGGGTAGCATGATACATACTGCTTTCAACTGTAAAATCGTCTCAGGAGGTTTGCGTTCCATGGTCGCTCCGACTCCTTGCCGGAGTCGTCTCTCTTGCGTGCTCTTGGTTTTTGTGCGTCGATCAAGTAGTAGGAGTCATTGCCGAGTGCCTTGCTGACGACGAAGGGGCCTTCCCAAGGGGCCGAGAGCTTGTGCTGGCCGGCTATTCGCTGGATCAGCCGGAGCACAAGGTCGCCCTCTTGGAAGGATCTTGGCTTGACCTTGCGGTTGTAGTAGCGGCGCAGCCCTTGCTGGTAGATGGCGGACCGGCTGAGTGCTAACAGCCGGCCTTCTTCCAGTAGGTCGACGCCGTCTTCTCTTGCTTCTTTGGCCTCCTCCTCCGTGTACATGGTGATCCGAGGCGAGTCGAACTCGATGTCTGTTGGGATGACAGCCTCGGCACCGTACACGAGGAAAAATGGAGTGAAGCCGGTTGACTTGTTGGGTGTAGTGCGCGGACTCCAGAGGACAGCCGACAGCTCATCGAGCCATCAGCCGGCCGATCGCTCTAGTGGTACTACCAGTCGGGGCTTGATGCCGGAGAGGATGAGTCCATTTGCTCGCTCGACCTGGCCGTTTGACTGCTGGTGGGCAAGGGACGCTAAGTCCAGTCGGATGCCCTGCGTCGCGCAGAAACGTGCCAGTGCTCCTTTGGCGAAGTTCGTGCCGTTGTCGGTGATGATGCTGTGCGGCACGCCGTACCGAGTAGTGATGTCAGTGATGAATGTCACGGCAGTCGGCCCATTCAGCTTCTTAATTGGCTTTGCTTCGATCCACTTTGTGAACTTGTCCAGAGCGACCAGTAGATGTGTCAAGCCGCCGCGGGCTGTCTTGAAAGGGCCCACCATGTCCAGTCCCCAGACGGCAAAAGGCCAGGTGAGGGGAATGGTCTTGAGTGCAGAAGCCGGCAGGTGTTGCTTGGAACTAAAAACTTGGCATCCTCTGCAGCTCTTGACTATTTCTTTAGCATCCTCCAAGGCAGTCGGCCAGAAGAAACCATGGCGGAAAGCCTTGGCCAGAAGTGATCTTGAGGCTGCGTGGTGGCTGCATTCGCCTTGGTGGATGTCTTTGAGGATTGCCACTCCTTTTTCTGGCTCGACACAGCGCTGGAAGACCCCAGTGACGCTGCGCTTCACAAGCTCTCTGTTGATTATTGTATATGCTGCGGCTCGTTGTTGCACCAGTCTCGCTGAGATCTCATCAGCCGGCAGCTCTCTGCTGACTAGGAACTTGAGGATGGGCTGGGCCCATGACGGAGCTGTGACTTCTTCTTCTGTTAATGTAGCCACCATGACTCGGGTGGGTGGGTTGGGTGGCGTGGAATTGGAGTCGGCCACCGCTTCTTGTGTCGTTGCAGTCCCCGGGCCGACTGCTGCAGTCCCCGGGCCGGGCTCTGAAGTCCCTGGGCCGGGTGTGACTACGGCAGTCCCCGGGCCAGTTGTCGAAGTCCCCGTGCCGCCTGCGGGGTTTCTCCAGTCGGATCCGGCTGTATCTGGTGCAGGCGGTACGAAGATGGAGTCCTACTCTGGAGACGGCTTGATGGACGGCTTGAGGAGGCGCTGGAGGGAGACGCCAGTCGGTATGGCTTGTCGGGTGGAGCCGATCCGTGCTAGGGCATCTGCTTGGACGTTGTCGGCCCTTGGCACGTGAAGGAACTCGCACCCTTCGAAGTATCCGCTGATCTGCTGGATGAGGAATCGATAGCTCGCCATATTCGCGTCCTTGGCGTCCCAGTCGCCAGACGACTGCTGGACCACCAAGTCTGAGTCGCCGTAACACAGGATCCGGCGTATGCCGAGTTCTTTGGCTAGCCGGGGCCCATGTACGAGCGCCTCGTACTCGGCCACGTTGTTGGAGGTGGCGAAGTGGATCTGCAGCGTGTACTTGAGCTTGTCGCCTTTGGGAGAGGTGAGGACGATGCCGGCTCCCAGGCCGGTGCGCATCTTGGACCCGTCAAAGTGCATCCGCCAATGGGTAGAGTCGGGAGCCGGCGGTAGGTACTGGGTCTCGGCCCAGTCGACGAGGAAGTCGGCCAATGCTTGGGACTTGATGGCGGTGCGGGGTTGGTAGAAGATCGTGTAGGGCGCCAGTGCAATTGCCCATTTAGCCACCCGGCCGGATGCATCCCGGCGCCTATGATCTCGGCGAGCGGGGCGGTGCACACGACCGTGATGGGGTGTTCTTGGAAGTAGGGCTTCAGTTTCTTGGCAGCGAAGTACACCCCATAGCACATCTTCTGGTAGTGCGGGTAGTTTTGCTTTGAGCTGGATAGCACTTCGCTGAGATAGTACACCGGCCTCTAGACTAGCTGGGCTCGGCCTTCTTCCGGGCGCTGGACCACAACAACAGTACTGACGACTTGGCTAGTCGCAGCAATGTAGAGGAGCATGGGCTCCTTCTCAGTCGGCGCCGCCAGGACAGGCGGGGTGGTCAGCATTTTTCAACTCATGGAAGCCTTGGTCGGCTTGGTCATTCCACTCGAAGTGAGTTCATGAGTCGGTACAAGGGGAGAGCCTTCTCTCCTAGTCGGCTGATAAAACGATTCAGGGAGGCTAAGCAGCCGGTGAACTTCTGCACATCTCGCAGCTTGGTGGGAATCTCCATCCTCTCGATGGCCTTGATCTTGACGGGGTTGCATTCGATGCCGCGCTCGGAGACCAGGAAGCCTAGCAGCTGGCCGGCTGGCACTCCGAACACGCACTTCTCGGGGTTGAGCTTGATTTGGAATCGGCGCAAGTTGGCGAATGTCTCTTTCAGGTCTTCCAGCAGGGTGCCGCGCTTCTCTGTCTTCACCACAATGTCGTCTACATAGACGTGGGCATTTCTGCCGAGTTGTTTCAAGAGACATTTCTGCATGCAACGCTGAAAAGTGGCACCGGCATTTCTCAAGCCGAATGTCATAGTCAGGTAGCAGAAAGCTCCAAAGGGTGTGATGAAGGCAGTCTTCAGGCGGTCAGCTGGGTCCAACTTGATCTGATGGTACCCTGAGTACGCATCCAAAAAACTTAACAGCTCGCATCCGGCTGTGGAGTCTATCACTTGGTCAATCCGTGGCAGAGCAAACGGATCCTTTCGGCAGGCCTTGTTCAGACTGGTGTAGTCTATACACATACGCCACTTGTTATTCTTCTTTAGAACCAGAACTGGGTTGGCAAGCCATTCTGGAAAGAACACCTCCATGATAAATCCGGCGGCAAGGAGCCGGGCTATCTCTTCTCCTACGATTCTTCGCTTCTCTTCTGACAGTCGGCGGAGGGGTTGCTTGACTGGCATCGCATCAGCTCGGACATGTAGCTTGTGCTCGGCGAAATCCTTCGGGACACCCGGCATGTCCTTTGGGGACCATGCAAAAATGTCTCGATTCTCACAGAGGAAGTCGACGAGCTCGCCTTCCTATTTATGTCCAAGTTCGCCCCAATGATAGCGAACCTCTCCGGGTTCTCCGGGTCCAGGGGTATCTTCTTCGTCTCTTTGGTAGGCTGGAAGGAGCCCTGCGCATCACAATCTTTGGGGTTGGGGGACAGGGCCGTCTGCTGGCCATGGCACACTCGATGGACTTCTTGTAGTCGCCCGCTACCGTGATGATCCCCTTCGAGCTCGGCATCTTCATCTTCAGGTAGGCATAGTGGGGCACAGCCATGAACTTGGCCAGAGCAGGTCGGCCAAGCAGAGCATGATAGGGGCTCTCCAAATCCACCACCTCGAACCAGATTGCTTCTCGGCGAAAATGATCTTTTTCTCCGAAGAGAACATCCATTTTAATCTTGCCGATTGGGGAGCAAGACAAGCCGGGGACGATGCCAGGGAAGACGGTGCGGCTCGGCATGTGCTGCTTCGCTTTGATGTTCAACTTCTCCATGGTATCGCGGTACAGTATGTTGATACTGCTTCTGCCATCTATCAGGACGCGGGAGAATCGGGCAGCTCGCCTCTCCGTCGCGAGGGTGACATCCAAGACCATTGCATAGGAGCCAGGAGAGGGCATCACCTCTGGGTGGTCGGCCTGGCTCCAGCTGATTGGCTTCTCTGACCAGTGCATGAACTCGGGGGTGCTAGAGGCGACTGCATTAACTTCTTGATGCTGTCGGCGTCAACTGCGCTTATCGTCGGCTTGACTGGTGAAGACGATGTAGGCGGCGTGCTCTTCAGGGAATTCGTCTTGGATGGCGCCGACTGCCGGCCGAGCCGCCGGCTGCTGGGGGGCTGGAGGCGGCGGGCCGGGAGGCGGAGGCGGCAACATCCCTTCGCCCTTGGTGATGCGGGTGAGCCAATGGCATTTCCGGGTTGTGTGGTTGGACGGCTTCGCGCCGCTGTGGAACTTGCAGGGGGCGTCAAGAGCTTGCTCGTAGGAGAAAGCCGGCTGCCAAGCCGGCCTGCCACCCTTCTTCTTGGGAGCGGGCCGTTCTTCGGGCTGCTCATCTTCAACGGTGGCCACCTGCCGACTGGTGGAAGTCGGCATGGGGGCCTTGCGCTTGTGGTCGTTCTGGTAGGGGCGCCGGTTAGGGTCGCCGGCCGGCGTCTTGGGAGCCGGAGCAATCACTTTCCCCGAGGCGTCTACTCGGAGCTCGGTCTTCATTGAGGAGTCGGCCGTGGCGTACTTGTCCGCGATGACCAGCAACTCGTCGAGGGTAGCCGGCTCGTCGCAGAGGAGTCGGTGCTTGAGGAGGGTGCCCTCTCGGCACCCAGCGGTGAAGTACTCGATGGCCTGGACCTCATGCACCCCCTCGCAGGAGTTGCGGAGCTCGGCCCACCGCGTGAGGTAGTCGCGGGTCGACTCATTGGGCCCTTGGACGCAGAGGGAGAGCTGGCGAGGCTTGGGAGGCCGCTTGTAGGTGCTGGTGAAGTTGCGGATGAAGACTTCCGTGAAGTCCAGCCAACTGTTGATGCTGTAGGGCTTGAGGCTGTTGAGCCATGTGCGCGCCGTGCCTTGCAGCATGAGGGGGACGTACTTCACGGCGACGCGCCGATTGCCGTTGGCTATGCTGACGGCCGTGGAGTAGTCGATGAGCCAATCTTCCGGCTTCACTGAGCCGTTGTACTTGGGCGTTTCTCTGGGGAGCGAGAACCCTTTGGGGAAGGGCTCGTCGCGGATGCGGGAGCCAAAGCATGGCGGGCCGACATCGTCTTCTTCTTCTAACGCCAAGGATCGAGCAAGGCGGTCGATCCGGTGGCGGGCGTCGTTCTCGCCGACTCCTTCTCGGCGGCCGAGTCGGTCACCAAGAGTCGGGTGCGTGATCGGTGGCGGGGTGAGGCGTCTTTCTCTTCGAGGCGGAGGAGGGGGCAGATTTCCTTGGTGCTCCACTGCTCGAGGGCGGCCCTCCGCGTCGCGCTCGATGGTGATGCGAGTCCGGCTGCGGCTGGCAGTCGGCTCCTTGTCTTTCTTCTAGCGTGCGCCGCTCGCAGTCGGCGAGCGGGACGTCGCGGCGTGCTCCCGGCGCGGGGGATGACTATCAGCACGGGCGCCGGCTTCAGCTGGATCCGTCTCGTCATGTAGGGGAGCTCATCGGCTCCCAGCCCATCGAGCTCTTCTGCGGCCGCCTGGGCGGCTCGCAGATTCTCGAGCGGGGTGGCATAGACGGGGCGATCCGCCCCCAGCATGCTGGCGATGGCCGCGCCGCGCTTCCGGACGAAGCCGGCTCGGCTCGGGCCGCTAGGCGGCGGCGTACCCAAGGCGGCGCGGTCGACTTCGCGCTGGTGGGCTTCGGTGAGGCGTCTCATGGAGGCTATCTTCTGGCCTTCCGCGATGAGGGCGAGGTGGCGTGCCTCCAGGGTCTCGGCGTCGGCGTCGGCCGGGATGGGGATAGAGAGGTCGTGCATCGCCACTTCCAGGGCGTCGTGGGCGTTCTCGCCCGAGTTGGCGACGTGGCTGATGACCAGCACTTCGGTGACAGCGGTGCTGCCGCTGTCAGCTCGAGGGAGAGGATCGTCGAAGACCACCACGTCGGAGGGGTAGGCGTCAAGCGACGCCGTGTCGGAGTCGACGAGCATCGGGTCGGTGGAGCCGACCGACTCCATGTCTGCAGCAGGCTCGCTGGAGACATGAAGCTGGTCGAGGAGGCTGACGAGGCAGCTCTCGGGGTAGTCCGTGCCTGCGTCGGACGCAGGCTCGTCGGAGATGCGAGTCTCGCCGAGCAGATCGGCGAGGCAGCTCACCGCGGAGGCGTCGTCGACGCCTTGCAGCGCGTCGAGGCAAACGCCATCGGGCGCAGCTGGCTGGCTGCGCTCGTCGGGGAGGAAGAGGGTTCCTGTCCAGAACAGGTCTCCGGACGAAGGTGCAACTGGCCCCATGGTGGGCGCCAAATGTCGGGTGGTTGGTGCGACATATGCCAACGGGTGGCTTATCATTGTGGGTGCCAATAAGACATCGCCGGTGCCTGGAAACGGGATGAGGCGAAGACATGCACGCCGGCGGATCTTACCCAGGTTCGGGGCTCTCCGAGGAGATAACACCCCTAGTCCTGCTCTGCGGGGTCTCCGCATGATCACTAGATCAGGAAAAGGTAGCTACAATCGCTGCTAGAGCTGTTGGGTTCCAGGGAGAAGAAGAACAAGGCTAGCTCTTGCTTCTCTCTCTCTCTATGGTGTGTGTGCTATGCTCTGAAGCTAACCCTTTGCATGGGTGCCCCGGGGGGTTTATATAGGCCTACCCCCCGGGGGTACAATGGTAATCCGGCTGGGCACTGGTCCCAGCCGTCAGTGTCTAAGCTCGCCGGCTTCTCCGCCGGCCGTTGGGGCCCGCCGACTGGTGGGTCCTGCCGGCTGCCGGCCTCTCGGTCGACAGGCCGGCCCCACCCCCTAGGGTCTTGTCGGCGGCTGCTTACTGTAGCCTCGCCTCTGATAACGAGGGCTTGGTCGAGGTAAGCGTGGCTAGAGTGTGCCGCCTCGAGGGCTCTCACTGTAGCCTTACCTCGTCTTGTCTCCTTAATGTGGCTCCTGCTTCGAGGAAGGGAGTAGCCGGCTTCTGGGGGCCGACTACACCATCGGCCGACTGGGGGAGGCCGGGCCGCCTCCGCGCTTCTCTCTGGCCGAGGGGACCCGCCGCCCGTGGGCCGTACGAGAGTCTGTCGTGGATGACATTGAGGCTGCCATGGCTACAGTGCCGAGCCGAACGGGAGACGGCCGTCCCGTACGGCCTCCTGTGGCCATGCCTGCCTCGGGCTTCGGGGGTAGTGGGCCGCACTGTGGCCACACCCCGTCTTGTCACCGTTATGTGGGCGTAGCTTGGGTGGTTGCGGTCTTGGCCGGCTTCTTGGAGTCGGCGCTCTTCTTGGCCGGCTTCCTGGAGTTGGCCACCCCGTGGTTGCCCTGGGGGGTGGTTGCTGAGGCTGGGTCGCCTTCCGGGAGCCGGCTTCAGAGGTAGCCGGCCAGGGAAGGCGGCCTAATGCTTGAAATGCTTGAAGGCCCAAACGGCCTGATAATTTTCTGAAGAGCCAGGGGCAGTCGGTTAGGCTACCCGTGGCTATTTACTCCGACAGACCTCAAGACGATCAATAAAGTGTAGGAACTTGTGGATGTCGTCCCAGTCAACTTCAGTGCCATCAGTAGTAGCCGAGTTGTTACAGAATAACAAATGAGCAGCCTGCTTAACTCTGAAAAAACCTACACGTGCCACCAATTATAAGAAAATATTAGTTAGAAGGAGCATCTTCGTGAGAGATTCGTTGCTACTTCTAAAGTTAAATTGTGATCAGTTGGACAGAATAGGTGGATTAAGAAGTAATCGAGGCAAGAAGCAAGAACCAGATACAAAACTAACATGGATGAACAATTGGAACGACGTCGGGGTGGAAGATCGCAGTGAAGATGAGACCAGGTTCTGCTATTTCCATCAACATTCGTGCGCCAACTTTCAGTCCGTAACACTTGAGAAAGTTTATCCAAGTTCGGCCATAAAAAAAGCAGCGATCTTCTTGGTTCATGAACCCAACTCAAAACTTATATCCATGGCTTGTCTTCACTGTTACCATTAAACTGGTGTATTCAGTTATGGCAAGGCCGAGCATCTTGAGTACATGTGTTCTGGCAGAGCAAGGAATGCACTGCAGGAAAAATAATACGAGAACACAATGTATTCCCTATATCCAAATCTAGAAATGCTTTCCTCCTTCACGTCAGTGTTGACCATGGTACTAGTACCTTTTATCCAAATATAGCAATCCAAATTTCCAAATTAGTCGACATCATGTTCAAAAAACCCCACCCTCCCGGATAGAAAAGAGGATTCTAGGAACATACTGTGCGCGTTTTAAAATCCTGTGTTAGGATGAGAAGGAACAAGTGTGGCGTCTCGCCGAGGGCGCAGAAACCTGTAGGGTCCTCGCACTTTGGGCACTGCAAATGAAACACACTAGATTTAGTAGGAAGAAAAATGCATCAACGGCGGCGGCTGCCATCCTAGGAGTACCCGCGACCAAGGGACTTGGATTTATCGGGGATGGATGAAGAATTCGTACCAGGTTCTCCATGAGAAAACCCTATGCAATCGCCGAGCGGGGGTTTTCTCTGAACAAGCAGACAAGGGAGAAGGGATTGAGGTCGAGTGAAATATTGCCGCTTCGTCCGTCCAGCTTACTGCTAAAGCTGGAAAGGTGGGGGGTTTTGTGATTTGACGGCTCATTGGGCATTAATGCGGCGCTACGACCGGGGTGTGTCTACCATGCAGTTGTGCACTCTAATTTGGTGCATATGGCATGTGTACCCCGTTGCCGGATGCCCCACATATCAGCGCAAGGAAGTAGAAAGACAGGTGTCGGTGTCAAAACCGGCGGATCTCATGTAGGGGGTCCCGAACTGTGCGTCTAGGATCGATGGTAACAGGAGACGGGGGACACGATGTTTACCCAGGTTCGGGCCCTCTCTATGGAGGTAATACCCTACTTCCTGCTTGATTGATCTTGATGAATATGAGTGTTACAAGAGTTGATCTACCACGAGATCGTAATGGCTAAACCCTAGAAGTCTAGCCTATGTGAATATGCTAATGAATGTCCCCTATCCGGACTATGCTCTCCGGTTTATATAGACACTGGAGAGATCTAGGGTTACATGGAGTCGGTTACATAAGAAGGAATCTTCATAGTTGGTCGCCTAGCTTGCCTTCCACGCCAAGGAAAGTCCAATCCAGACACGGGTATAGTCTTCATCCTTCGTATCTTCACAGCCCATCAGTCCGGCCCAATGAACAACAGGCCGGACGCCCGAGGACCCCTTAATCCAAGACTCCCTCAGTAGCCCCTGAACCCGGCATCAATGACGAGGAGTCCGGCGCGCAGATTGTCTTCGACATTGCAAGGCGGGTTCCCTCCTTCCGAACTCCGGAATAGTCTTCAGATGTAGTAGATATATTCGGACCTATGACGCACACCACACACAACCGCAGAGAGAATATAATATTTGCACGAATCTACTCTGTTGACAGCTTATTTTCCACACGACATCATGTCTGCCCGGTCATAATTTCGAACCATTTTTCTTCTGCCATCCCACGTTTCGAGACGCGGTTGCTATTGGCATGTCTTGTCGAAACAGAGATCGTGTCCCCTTATTGCGGGATTCTCATCAATGCGGGCATGGGTAACTCAACCGTGCCGTTTATACAGCCCTTGGGAACAGGTGAATCCTAAGGCGAGTGAGGAGGCATTTAATATTTGCTGCCTTTATAAGGGGATAAGGATTCCCCCTTCCTCTTCTTACGCTCTTTCTCCGTCTCCGCCCCTCCGATCTCAAGCTCCAGCACCCAAGTTCTCATCTCCTTTCCACTCAAGCAACCATGTCCGGATCCGGTGGTCAGGGCAACTGGATGGTCTCCTCTGTCAAGGAGGAGGACATTACTGAGCTCCAGGCGGCCGGATATTTGGCGAAGGAGATCGCCCACCGCCTGTCGGCTGAGGGACAAATTGTCCCCACGCCGGAGCCCACTGAGAGGGTAGTATTCATCCCCCATTTCTTCCGCGGGCTAGGGTTTCCACTCCACCCTTTTTTCCGCCGGCTGATGTATTATTACGGGATAGATTTCCATGATCTGTCCCCAAATTCCTTCCTCAACATCTCAGCGTTTATTGTCGTGTGCGAGGCCTTCCTCTGCATCCATCCCCACTTCGGGCTGTGGCTCAAAGTCTTCAACGTGAAGCCGAAGGTGGTGGATGGCCAGCACGCGGAGTGCGCAGGAGCCATGGTGAGCAAGCTATCCAATGTCTCCTAGCCCAAAGCCACCTTTGTGGAGACAGTAAAGGAATGGCAGAAGTAGTGGTTCTACATCACAGAACCTCGCAGCACCACCTGGGCCGCGGCTGCCGAATTCCGCTCCGGTGCTCCCATGCGACTCACCTCCTGGGTCGAGAAGAGTCCGGACTGGTGTTCACATGACGAGCTGATAGCCCTGCAGACGCGCGTTCAAAGCATGGTGACCAAGAACGTCAAGCTCGTTGACGTCATCCAGGTGATGTTGGTCCGCCGGATTCATCTGTGCCAGCGTCGAGGCCGCCCTTTGTGGGAGTTCAATTCGAAGAAGCATCAGACCTTGAAAAGGCTCTTCGAGACTTCTCACGAAGGGGCCTGGAAGTTGCTCTTTAAGGGCAACGAGAAGCTACCGGCCACGGACTCAGACCGTGGTCACGATTGTAAACACCCCGCCAGCGAGGTATGTTTTTTCTGACGTATCCCCGACTTAAATGTTTCGAGGATGATATCTAAGCTTTTATTATTTCTCTTTCAGGACTGGATGGAGAGGGCGAGGCGGATCCTGTGTCCGGCTCCGCTGCCCGAAGAACCTGTCATCCCACGCTTGGCGAAGATGCTGGTGCCGGCGCCATATAAGGCGCCAGAGAAGAAGGCCAAGGGGGCCAAGAGTGGCCCCCGTCACAAGGGCACTCCGGACGTGACGTCCGAAGACGACGAAGCTCATTCCTCTATCCCTGAGGACAATGACGAGGAAGAGGTGGTGGAGGAGGAGGAAAACAACCCTCCCGCCGAGGAGAAGAAGAAGAAGAGGGCTGCTTCGGCGCGTCTGGAGGCGGAGACGCCCAAGAAGGGGAAAGGCATCCCAGCGGTCAACACCGCATGGGATGTCGACAGTAGTCCGGAACGACGCCCCCGTACTAAGCCCCAGGCCGCATCGTAAGTGATGTTGCTTGCTCGTGCGCACATCCGGCCCTTTCTCTCCATTTATCTTTGACATAGTTTAACTGTACTATTGCAGTCCGGCTCGTGACCTTATCCAGCAATCCTCATCTGGAGGTTCGTTGGCTCCGTCGGAGATGGCGAGCATGTCGCCACCGCCCGTTTACTCCCCTGGGGCCAGGGACGACGCCGAAGTGCTGTCCCGGAGGACCGCCCCGAACCGGGGAGGACCCCAGGACGTTGTCCGGGAGGCGCCACAAAGCGGGACCTCCACTGTCGGACACATGGGGGAGCCAATCCCCATGGAGACTTGCGAAGAGGGCCGTATCCAGTTCGGCCCTCAGCTGAATACGATTCCGGAGACCCATATGGCTCCGGAGTCGGGCGAGCAGCCCCCTTTGAAGGAGGGGGTGCGCCGCCTCCACCGGTGGCTCCTGTCCATCCAGGAGCGCCGGATAACCTGATGGGGGCGCTACGAAGCGCCTCCGTCGTGGACGAGCACCGTGTCCTTATGGGTGCGGTGATCGAGAAGGTTCAGTCCGCCAAGAGCGGACTGAACGAAGCCTGCAGCAGCCTGTTAATAGGTTTCGAGGTGAGAGAGAGAAAAACTCGTATAGTCCATAGCCCCTGAGACGCTGTCCGGTGTTCGGCGAGAAGAACCGGACAAGGGATCAATCCTTAATTATAAGAGGCTGACTAGATATGTATCGATAAGCAGGCGTCCCTGTTGGCCGCGACCTCGCATGCTGCCGAGGTCTCCGAACTAAAGTGGAGGCTGGAGCGGACCAAGAACGAGCTCGGCGAGGTTAAGGTTCGGTTCCAGGAGCAGCAAGGTGAGTAACGACTTGCTGTATGTTCGGGAAAGGATAAGCGTTGTATATTGACAGCGGTACTGTGATACGTGCAAAAGCCGTGACCAAGGTCAAGGCCCTGAGGAAGGCCCTGGGCGAGGCCGAGGAGCAGGCTGTCCAGCAGCAAGCCGCCCGTAAGAAGCTAGAGGCCCGGGTCAAAGAAGTCCAGTAGGTGCTCCAGGATGCGGTTAACAAATGTGAGACCTTGGAGAATGATGCATCGGCTCAAGGGGCCGAGCTCACCAAGGCTCGTCAGAGCGCGGAGACCGCTCGGAGTGAGGCCCAGGCCGCCCTCCAGGAGATCCAGGAGGCCAAGAAGATCACAGCGGGTAAGGCTTTTAAGATGCAAAGCAAGTATGCGGAGAAGCAGTACCTTTTACTAACCCGGGTTCGGAGTTCCCCAGGGGCTTTTCCTGATCTACCATGCAGTGTATCAGACGCCGTGGAGTTCTATCGAGCCAAAGGAGGGGGTTCCACGGAGAAGCTCTTCTGGTCGCAATATGCGGTGTCAGAGCCTCCCGTGTCCTTCACCGATCAGCTGAAATGGCTGGTGGAGCTGCACAAGGTGGCCGAATTAGCCATGAAGGATTTGACAATCCGGCTATGGCCAGCCGAAGCTATGCCTGGCAGTTACTTCGGACTCGTGAGGTGGATGGTGAACGCCTGTCCTCGGCTGGATGTCATCAAGCGCTCCGCCTGTATTGAAGGTGCCCGTAAGGCCTTCGCTCACTGCAAGATGTGATGGGCGAAGATGAACGTTGTTGAAGTTGCCAGCGGGCCGCCGGAGGGCAAGGAGCACCGCACACCCGAGCGATATTTCGCAGATTCGTAGAGGGGTCTCGACTTGTAGCGGCGCAATGTTCGCAGGACATTGTATTTGAATAAATGTATTGATGTTGCCTTTGCCTTGTATTATGAGAACAAAGCCAGTTTTTGTAAAGTAGTTTTATTATGCTTTGAATTGTTTCCTCCTGTGCGGCCGTGTTATTTGTAATCAGAGGGTTGGCCAGTCGTCGGCTTCTGCCCTCGCGTAGGTAGTACGGAGGTGTTCGGGATGGATCCTAAACAATCTTGATCCAATTATTTGGTCCTTTGGAGGAGTTGTTTAGCGCAACGAACAAGGCAATCAGACTGTACGGCTTAAACACCCTCACTTAGCCATAGGAGTTTTATAATTAAGCAAGTGCGCAGCCCCTGGTCCAAGCCAGGGTGCTGTCAGCATCTGATCAGGAAGTGCCGATCCTTCGCATGACGCGGAAAAAATCTCCAACGATTTTGTAACCCTTGAACAGTTGACCGACTCTCGCCGTATCATGACAGTCAGTTTTCGGCTTTCTCTATTGAGGTGCTCATCTGGTCAAGGCCAGGGCACAATCACAGTAGTTCTCCCTTTACTACCCTAGTAGAGCGGAACGTAGGGTAGCAAGCACAGGAGCCGGGCAACCCAACTATTGACCAAAGACATGATTCGGAGCCAATGCATATAATGCTAAATTCAGGGTGCCGAACTTATATATAAGAAGTGTTCGGACTTTGCCGCCGTATTGTGGGGCGACAAGTAGCCCCTGGTGAATGTGAAACGTACAAAAGGGTATCGATGCAGCAAATAAGCAGATCGAAATAAAACGAAGTAAGGAGTGAAATCCACAGAAACTGGGCCACGAACCATTTTTATTATAACTGGATGGATACGTCAAGGCGTATCTTGTGCAGATGGTGCGAGAAGTATCCAGGCTTTTTGACATGCCGGAATCAGTGGGGCGCAGCGTGCGGGTCCTGAGAAATAAGTATGAATACCGTTAAGAAGAACGTATAGAGGTTACCCTACACACCTGTGCCACTTGCCTCCGTTGTATGCCAGTCCTTCTAAAGGACTCGCGATCAGGCCTGCGGGAAAAGGAACCTGAAACAAGAAAAAAGTAAAAGTACGTGTGTCCGGGATCTGTCTGGCCGAACTGTGGACCCCGGGTTATCTTGTGCCTCCGTCGATGTCCATGGAATTTTGAGTGCGTAATTGTGTACGTGTGGTATGAATGCCACTACCTCATTGGGACTGGGACGGAAGCTGAATTTCTAGTCGAGCTCTTGACGAGCCACGCCGTCCTGTTGCAGTGAAGTCCGGAACCTCTTAATGATGTCCGAGGGCTCGACAGCCGTACTATGGTGCTGCTTGAGAAGGCCGCTCTGTACTTCTGCTGCTAGGGCGGCGGTGTGCTCCTCTGTTCGGAGGGAGCGTTCCGTATTGCCATTGACTGTTATGACGGCGTGGACCGGGCATCTTGTGCTTGAGATAAGCATAGTGTGGCACTGCGTTGAATCTAGCAAATGTGGTTCGTCCGAGTAGTGCGTGATAGCCGCTGCGGAAGGGGACGATATCGAAGATTAACTCTTCGCTTCGGAAGTTGTCCGGAGAACCGAAGACTACCTCCAGCATGATTGAGCCCGTACAACGGGCCTCTACGCCTGGTATGACTCCTTTAAAGGTAGTCTTTGTTGGTTTGATTCACGAGGGGTTAATGCCCATCTTCCGCACTGTGTCTTGATAAAGCAGGTTGAGGCTGCTACCGCCGTCCATCAGGACTCGTGTTAGGTGAAACCCGTCAATAATTGGGTCGAGGACTAGTGCGGCCGAACCGCCATGGCGGATACTAGTTGGGTGATCCCGAGGATCGAAGGTGATCGGGGATGATGACCACGAATTGAATTTTGGGGCGACTGGCTCTACCGCGTAGACGTCCCTAAGTGCTCGCTTACGCTCCCTTTTGGGGATGTGCCTAGCGTATATCATGTTCACCGTTTTGACTTGAGGGGGAAATTTCTTCTACCCCCAGTGTTCGGCTGCCGGGGCTCTTCGTCCTCGTCCTCAGTTTGTGATCCCTTTTCTTTGTTTTCGGCATTTAACTTGTCGGCCTGCTTGAAGACCCAACAATCCCTGTTGGTATGATTGGCTTGCTTATCCGGGGTGCCGTGAATTTAGCACGGACGGTCGAGCATGCGATCCAGGCTGGAAGGTCCTTCACTGTTTCTTTTGTAGGGCTTCTTCCGTTGGCCGGACTTGGAGCCACTGAATCCGGCGTTGACTGCGGTGTCATTTGTGTTGTCTCCATTGCTTCGACGTTTGTGTCTATTGCGCCAGAGCTTTCCGGTGCTGTTCTTGGCTTCAGTGGGGCCTGCCTCGCTGGCTGTGTTTTTACTACGAGCCAGCCAGCTGTCCTCACCCGCACAAAAGCGGGTCATGAGTGCCGTGAGGGCTGCCATAGACTTCAGCTTTTCTTGGCCGAGGTCGTGTGCTAGCCACTCGTCACGGATGCTGTGTTTGAAGGCTGCTAGGGCCTCGGCATCCAAATAGTCAACGATCTGGTTCTTTTTGGTTAGGAACCTAGTCCAGAATTTTCTGGCTGATTCTCCCGGTTATTGAACTATGTGGCTTAAGTCATCGGCGTCCGCTGGCCGGACATAAGTTCCTTGGAAGTTATCAAGGAAAGCCTCTTCCAAGTCTTCCCAGCTGCCGACGGAATTCTCAGGCAGGCTATTTAACCAGTGCCGAGCTGGCCCTTTGAGCTTTAATGGGAGGTATTTGATGGCGTCGAGGTCATCTCCTCGAGCCATATGGATATGGAGAATGAAATCCTCGATACATACTGCGGGATCGGTGATGCCGTCGTATGATTCAATGTTGACAGGCTTGAACCCCTCGGGGAATTCATGATCCAGTACTTCATCTGTGAAGCAGAGAGGGTGTGCGGCGCCTCTATATCAGGCCGCGTCGTGGCGTAGCTCTAATGGAGTCCGTCTGCGGTATTCGGCCCGGGCGTGGTTAGGTTTATCACGTCCGAATAGGTAGCCGTCGTCGTGCCTCGAGGCACGCCCTCGCGATCCGTAGATCGATCTTGTATGTCCTGCTCTATCGTCCAGGATCTGCCGGGGGTCGTATGTGTGACCCCGAACTCTTCCGTCTCTATTTTTACGAGGCGGTGGGGCAGGCTGCTGTTTGGCCTGAGTTGTCGCTTTATCCCGGCCGTGGGGTGGCTGGTCAGCCGCCCTGTCACGACCACGTGGTGGTCGTTCCGCATTACGCGAGGGAGATGTGTGCTCTGGTGCTTCCTCATCGAATTGAGGTAGCAGTCTGCGTTTTGGGTAGCTCTTGGCTAGGCGCCTGAGGCCGTATTCTTCGGCTGTCAGGACATCAGTCCATCTGTCGAGGAGCAGATCCTGTTCAGCTTGAAGCTGCTGCTGTTTCTTTTTCAGGCTCCTTGCAGTGGCTATGAGCTGAAGCTTAAAGCGCTCCTGCTCCAGAGGATCCTCAGGCACGATGAAGTCTTTGTTGCCGAGGCTTGTCTCCTCCCCGGAGGGTGGACGGTAACTATCGTCCTCCGAGTCATCTTCTATGCCCTGCTCATCAGGGTTGTCTTGCCTGTTGCCGTGTTCCTCCTGATCGGATGCAGCTCCGATAGGGTCTTCATTGTTTTCGGCATCGCCTGGAGTACTATTTTCTCCGGTGCCGGTGTTGCCGTCCTTTGAGCGACGAGGCTTAGGACGGCGTTTGGGGCGTCGGCGTTTGGACTTCGTCTTAGAGGTTTTATTTGCATCTGGCTCTTCTTTGTCGTCGCCAGATCCTTTGGGTGTATCAACCATGTACACGTCGTACGAAGAGGTAGCCGTCCAACGTCCGGTGAATGGCAGGTCTTGGCCTTGCTCCTTATCGGCATCGTCCTCCATACCGTCGATGTCTTCAGAGCCATAGTCAAGCACGTCGGTTAAGTCATCGACGGTGGCTATGAAGTGGGTGGCGGGTGGCAAGCAAAATTCTTCGTCATCCGTCTCTAGCTCGAACTGGACGTAGTTCGGCTGTGAGTCCTTCTCCAAGGACAAATTCTTTAAAGATTTTAGCACGTCGCCCAAAGGAGAGTGCTGGAAAACATCAGCGGCGCTGAACTCGAAGATCGATAACCGATCTAGCTCCGTGTCCGCCGGCGTACATAGTCCGGAACTTATAGCCGGAGACAAGTCCGAAGTTCCGTTAAAGCGAATATTGCAGGGCGTTCAGTCCGTGTGCGGCTCCAATGCCGCCGACTCTGCGGCCTTGGATGGCACGATCTGCTTTGGCTCTAAGGCCGTTGCAGCAGGAACCATCTCCTGGGTGTGATCCGATGACAGATTTAAGTCACGTTCATCGGGGTGAGGGGGAGCGATCGCCGCGGGCTCAAATCCCTTGAAGATCAAGTCTCCAAGGATATCCGCGATGTAGTTCAAGCTTCCGAATCTGACCTGATGGCCAGGGGCGTAGCTGTCGATCTGCTCCAGATGGCCAAGCGAGTTGGCCCGCAGTACGAAGCCGCTGAATACGAATGTCTGTCCGGGGAGGAAGGTTTCTCCCTGGACAACATCATTACTGATGATCGAAGGGGCCATCGAGCCCTTTGCCGACGGCATAGTGGAACTCTCAATGAAAGCACCAATGTCGGTGTCAAAACCGGCGGATCTCGGGTAGGGGGTCCCGAACTGTGCGTCTAGGATCGATGGTAACAGGAGACGGGGGACACGGTGTTTACCCAGGTTCGGGCCCTCTCTATGGAGGTAATACCCTACTTCCTACTTGATTGATCTTGATGAATATGAGTGTTACAAGAGTTGATCTACCACGAGATCGTAATAGCTCAACCCTAGAAGTCTAGCCTATGTGAATATGGTAATGAATGTCCCCTATCCGGACTATGCTCTCCGGTTTATATAGACACCGGAGAGATCTAGGGTTACATGGAGTCGGTTAAATAAGAAGGAATCTTCATAGTTGGTCGCCTAGCTTGCCTTCCACGCCAAGGAAAGTCCAATCTAGACACGGGTATAGTCTTCAGCCTTCGTATCTTCACAGCCCATCAGTCCGGCCCAATGAATAACAGGCCGGATGCCCGAGGACCCCTTAGTCCAGGACTCCCTCAACAGGAGTAACTAGTTATTACAAATAAATATATTTTTGACACAGAGATATGCCCTCTGTAAAGAAATATAAAGATCTTTTATATCACAACTTTATACATAAGAAAAATCAAGGGGAATATATATGACATATATAATTATAAAAAACAGAGTTTTTTTAACACGGTATAGACGAGTTGGTGATGATGGTGTGCCTGTCATCCTGCAATATAGGCCGTCCGGTTTATATCTGATGGATAGGAAGGAAACTATGGCAATTTTGCAAAAAGGTACCCACACACCTCTCCGCATTTGCAAATAAGGCCTTCCCTCGTTCATCCTTTTCTCTCACAAGATAAAATACTCATACAAATGCATCTTGATGTTACGTGCAATGCACGGGCATTATGGGGGTTCAGCTGAGAAATACTCAGATAGGCTCACGGTTCTGGACTTTGGGCCATAGGCCGGTGGGCCTGCATGTTTGGAGGCCCATGTGTTCTACCTCAGCGCTTTTCATATTGCAAGCGGTCGGTACGGCGCTGGTTTTAGATGCTGTCGCAAGGCGAATACACAAAATTGAATAAAGCACAACAGCTGTTGGAATGAAATCAAACGACAGTTCCTAATCAGCAATCAGAGTTGCAATTCTATCAATGATACTGTCGTACTACTTATACACACAGGACACTTGTTTCACCATGCTAGAGTATTACATGAAAATCTCTCGGCGGATAGATCAGTTCGACAGTACTGAAGAATTTCAAAGTTGATTTGGACCAGCTCTCCTTGCCGAGAAAGTTTGATTTTGACATCATCCCCTACCGCAAGATATGATTTAGATTTGAACCTTGACCATCCTTTAGCATCAATCATCATGCGACCATCCTTTATACTTACAGTATATTGAGCAGGTTCATTCACACCAAGGCTGCGCATGGTAAGAGAAACTTGGCCGCTGTTGCCCGGATTGTTGAACGACTCCCTCGTTGCTCTAGGAATTCTCTGTTTGCAAACAAGAAGACATACTTAAACAGTTAGATCAACACAGTGAATCATGCGAAACAACATGGAAATAAAAAAGAACGAAACACTTGGGCGGCCAATGCTTACCAAGAAGGTGGACATGTCAGTTTTTGTAAGGACTTTGGTATATGAAGTGCGAACTGCAGCCCAGTCTGTTGCCGGTGCAACTACTCGTTTGGTTGCCGCTGCACGGGCCGGAGCAGATGCAAGTGCAAGTGTTGGTGTAGGTACCGAAGCCGCTGCTGCTGCCGGAGGTGGTGCTCCTTCTAGAGCTTGTGCCGGTGTCGGAGCAGGTGCCGGTGTCGATGCCCGATCCTCCGGTAGATCAGCCTGATCCGCTGACGCGGTCGGTGCCCAATCCTCAGCTGGATCGGACTGAGCTGCTGCCGCTGTCAGTGCTAGAGCAACTGCCGATGCTCGATCCATTGCTGAAGGTGGTACCGATGTGTGAGACAGCGGCGATCGTGTCTGGTCTGCTATGATCAGCTTTCTAACTTTACTAGGTTTCGTGACCGTGATCCAGTTTTTTTCTTCATTTCTTTTAAACGCGAGAAGGACTAATTGTGGCATTTTTGTTAAACCAAACTGCAGTTCATCATAGGGATTCAGTTTGTACTCAGACAACAGACTGATCCAATTTTTTCCAGTAATATAAGTGGTGGATAGTGCCTTCGTTACTGACACGACATAAGAAGTGAAACCTGCAAAAATAGCCATCGTAGAGCAAACCAAACGGTTTATTCTGTGATGAATGTCACATGGCAAAACCTGTATTGTAAAATTGCAGGAAAAGAAAGAAAACATGACATTAAATCAATAAGATTTAGACAGTAAATCAATAAGATTTACTTGATGTGACACGAGTGAATCCTTACCAGGAAATCACTATGTTGAAGTACTAAACAGAAGATTGATCGTCCAACTACGGGTGGCATGCAGGGGCCCCGCCTACTCCCACAAGCAGGACAGTCCAAAGGTCGTGAAAAATCATATGGACCGAACATCCATGGGACTGGAAATCCTGGTGGGTGCGATAAACCTTGCAATGCATACAAATATTGGAGTGTAACCATAATTGATAAACCGTCCTCACAAAAAAGATGATCTGGATACTTCAAAATATACATACTGAATTGAGTGGACAGACATTAACATAGACCGTTCTCAGGACTGACCACACACCAAAAGCGGCAGTACTAATAAACAATACAGGGTTCACAAACACAAATCAAGTACTGAACAATAGTACTTACTACAGACAAGCAAAGTTGCACTAATTAAACTCTGCAGACTATTTCTTGCCACTGACCTACGGGATGAACCCCGCATAACTGACTAGGCCATGGACTTCGTGAGAGATGTCTACATGCACCATCACCATCTTGTCAACCTTGGAGAACCTAACAGAGTGGTCTTTCAACTCATAAACATGATCATGAAGACAGGCCAGATCAGATTTGTTGGGAAGCTTTACAAGAACCACACACTTCGTAATCGAAGGCACAACCAGGAAATTATTGTGGTCAAGTACAGCCTCGAGAACACGCCTGACAACAATGCTACAGGAAAACACTAGTTTAGGACACGTGGCGACAAGGACACAACAGCTGGATAGTTTAGCAGTAGAACTCATCCTCAGGTCCTCCAGTTCACACGGCATGACTTTGAGAACATCATCTCCACCGCGGACCTGGTTCTAATTCAAACAGAAACCATATTTTATTACTACCTCCGTTTAGAAATATAAGATGATTTTCGATATTATACTCCATATATGACTACATATACACACAGAAATGAGTGAACAAAGACACTAGAACATGTCTTCAAAGGCATGAGAGCAGAGGGATTACTTGCAATATCCATAACACAAGTTACTGAGGCAAATATACCCTCTTCAAAGGTAGCATTGATTTTCATAAAGTACTCCCTCCGTCCCAAAATTCTTGTCTTAGATTTGTCTAGATACGGATGTATCAAGTCACATTTTAGTATTAGATACATCTGTATCTAGACAAATCTAAGACAAGAAATTTGGGACAAAGGGAGTAGTTGAAAGTAATCTATAAGAAATCAGTGTCAACCTCTCGCATGTTTTGGTCAAAAGAGGAATTTAGAACCGTCATTCGGGACACAAAAATCACATGCAAGATCACCCAGAAAGTTGTACTACTAGTAGTAGTATTGCGTGTTAGATGAAAAAACACGATCAAGATCGAGAAAAAGATCGTCAAGAAGAGATATTACTTGGACTTGCTTAATGAGGGATCCCGGAGAGGGGGGCTTGGATAGGGCGATGGCTTTGAGCTTGTCTGCGGTAGTCTCGGCGGGGTGCTTGCGCTTCTTCGTACCATGAACCTCAACGGTTTTGGCCAGAGCCATAGACATCACTTCGGCCGGTGCTCCAACATCCATCAAGAAACTGTCAAATAGAAATAAAAGAAAAGAAACCATAATCACAAACCCAAAATAAGAAAAGAGAGGGAGTTATAGGATCAGGCTCGGGGTTGCAAGACCGGCCCTTGGCCAGAATCAACACCATTGATGCGCTCACCTTTCCTTCTTTGGGAGAGAAGAACAATGGCAGAAGCAGGACGGGGTTTTCTTGAAGAAATGAGGAACAAAATGAGGGACAAGCGAGGGTTGAGTAGAGAGGAAGCCGAGAGAGAAGAGTGAAATGATGGTTGCTTCGTCCGTCAAACTTACTGCTGGAAAGGAGGGGGTTTTGTGATTTGACGGCTCATTGGGCATTACTGCGGCGCTTCGATCTGGGTAGTCTACCGTCACTCTACTACGGAGTAATTTAGTGCATGGCTGGTGGACCCCGATGCTGGCTGTCCCACACGTCGGCGAAAGTGAGTAATTTAGTGCATGGCTGGAGGAGGATCCGCACGGTAGAGCGTGTCCACTGTTTTTCTGAAGAAAAAATGATTACAGCAATCGTTTCCACTCTTACGACGGAGGAGTGCGAAACATGGCAGCCACTTGAACATACACAGTGCTCCTACTACTAGGCATGTGCAGTGGTATATACGTCAGTACTACATAATCTTGTTGCTAGTGTAGTAAGATATGACGATGACAAATGATGTTGTGTGCATGTCAACTATATGAACAGTAATGTAGTAACATAGTACCGCTTTCTCGACTGTCCGGTCAAGAATGAACGGTGAGATCAACGTTAACAGAACTAGGTCTACAGTGCACGGAGAGTACGGTGCTACAGTACTCCACGAAACATGAACCATATGAAGCATGAATAGTGTTATGTTGGGAATCGTAGCATAATTTTAAAATTTTCCTATGCTCACCAAGATGCATCTATGGAGTATACTAGCAACGAGGGGAAAGGAGTGCATCTACATACCCTTGTAGATCGCGAGCGGAAGCGTTCCAATGAACGTGGATGACGGAGTTGTACTCGCCGTGATTCAAATCACCGATGACCGAGTGCCGAACGGATGGCACCTCCGCGTTCAACACACGTACGGTGCAGCGACGTCTCCTCCGTCTTGATCCAGCAAGGGGGAAGGAGAGGTTGATGGAGATCCAGCAGCACGACGGCGTGGTGGTGGATGTAGCGGGATGCCGGCAGGGCTTCGCTGAGCATATACGAGAGAGAGAGGTGTTACAGGGGGAGAGGGAGGCGCCCAAGGCTGTGTTGTTGCTGCCCTCCCTCCCCCCCTTTATATAGGCCCCCTGGGAGGGGGGGCGCCGGCCAGATCCCATCTAGGGTGGGGGCGGTGGCCAAGGGGGGTGCCTTGCCCCCCAAGGCAAGTGGGAAGCCCCCCCACCCTAGGGTTTGCAACCCTAGGCGCAAGGGGGGAGGCCCATGGGGGGGCGCCCAGCCCACTAGGGGCTGGTTCCCTTCCCACTTCAGCCCACGGGGCCCTCTGGGATAGGTGGCCCCACCCGGTGGACCCCCGGGACCCTTCCGGTGGTCCCGGTACAATACCGGTAACCCCCGAAACTTTCCCGGTGGCCGAAACTTGACTTCCTATATATAATTCTTCACCTCCGGACCATTCCGGAACCTCTCGTGACATCCGGGATCTCATCTGGGACTCCGAACAACTTTCGGGTTTCCGCATACACATATCTCTACAACCCTAGCGTCACCGAACCTTAAGTGTGTAGACCCTACGGGTTCGGAAGACATGCAGACATGACCGAGACGCCTCTCCGGTCAATAACCAACAGCGGGATCTGGATACCCATGTTGGCTCCCACATGTTCCACGATGATGTCATCGGATGAACCACGGTGTCGAGGATTCAATCATTCCCGTATGCAATTCCCTTTGTCAATCGGTATGTTACTTGCCCGAGATTCGATTGTCGGTATCCCAATACCTTGTTCAATCTCGTTACAGGCAAGTCTCTTTACTCGTACCGCAATGCATGATCCCGTGACTAACGCCTTAGTCACATAGAGCTCATTATGATGATGCATTACCGAGTGGGCCCAGAGATACCTCTCCGTCACACGGAGTGACAAATCCCAGTCTCGATCCGTGCCAACCCAACAGACACTTTCGGAGATACCCGTAGTGCACCTTTATAGTCACCCAGTTACGTTGTGACGTTTGGCACACCCAAAGCACTCCTACGGTATCCTGGAGTTGCACGATCTCATGGTCTAAGGAAAACATACTTGACATTGGAAAAGCTCTAGCAAACGAAACTACACGATCTTTTATGCTATGCTTAGGATTGGGTCTTGTCCATCACATCATTCTCCTAATGATGTGATCCCGTTATCAACGACATCCAATGTCCATAGTCAGGAAACCATGACTATCTGTTGATCAACGAGCTAGTCAACTAGAGGCTTACTAGGGACACGTTGTGGTCTATGTATTCACACATGTATTACGATTTCCGGACAATACAATTATAGCATGAACAATAGACAATTACCATGAACAAAGAAATATAATAATAACCATTTATTATTGCCTCTAGGGCATATTTCCAACAGTCTCCCACTTGCACTAGAGTCAATAATCTAGTTACATTGTGATGAATCGAACACCCATTGCGTCCTGGTGTTGATCATGTTTTGCCCTAGGGAGAGGTTTAGTCAACGGATCTGCTACATTCAGGTCCGTATGTACTTTACAAATATCTATGTCTCCATTTTGAACACTTTCACGAATGGAGTTGAAGCGACGCTTGATATGCCTGGTCTTCCTGTGAAACCTGGGCTCCTTCGCAAGGGCAATAGCTCCAGTGTTGTCACAGAAGAGAGTCATCAGGCCCGACGCATTGGGAATCACCCCTAGGTCGGTAATGAACTCCTTCATCCAGACTGCTTCCTGTGCTGCCTCCGAGGCTGCCATGTACTCCGCTTCACATGTAGACCCCGCCACGACGCTTTGCTTGCAACTGCACCAGCTTACTGCTCCTCCATTCAAAATATACACGTATCTGGTTTGTGACTTCGAGTCATCCAGATCTGTGTCGAAGCTAGCGTCGACGTAACCCTTTACGGCGAGCTCTTCGTCACCTCCATAAACGAGAAACATATCCTTAGTCCTTTTCAGGTACTTTAGGATATTCTTGACCGCTGTCCAGTGTTCCATGCCGGGATTACTTTGGTACCTTCCTACCAAACTTACGGCAAGGTTTACATCAGGTCTGGTACACAGCATGGCATACATAATAGACCCTATGGCCGAGGCATAGGGGATGACACTCATCTTTTCTATATCTTCTGCCGTGGTCGGGCATTGAGCCGTGCTCAATTGCACACCTTGCAATACAGGCAAGAACCCCTTCTTGGACTGATCCATATTGAACTTCTTCAATATCTTGTCAAGGTATGTACTCTGTGAAAGACCAATGAGGCGTCTCGATCTATCTCTATAGATCTTGATGCCTAATATATAAGCAGCTTCTCCAAGGTCCTTCATTGAAAACGCTTATTCAAATAGGCCTTTATACTTTCCAAGAATTCTATATCATTTCCCATCAATAGTATGTCATCCACATATAATATGAGAAATGCTACAGAGCTCCCACTCACTTTCTTGTAAACACAGGCTTCTCCATAAGTCTGTGTAAACCCAAACGCTTTGATCATATCATCAAAGCGAATGTTCCAACTCCGAGATGCTTGCACCAGACCATAGATTGAGCACTGGAGCTTGCATACTTTGTTAGCATTCTTAGGATCGACAAAACCTTCCGGCTGCATCATATACAACTCTTCCTTAAGGAAGCCGTTAAGGAATGCCATTTTGACGTCCATCTGCCATATCTCATAATCATAGTATGCGGCAATTGCTAACATGATTCGGACGGACTTCAACTTCGCTACGGGTGAGAAAGTCTCATCGTAGTCAACCCCTTGAACTTGTTGATAACCCTTAGCGACGAGTCGAGCCTTATAGATGGTCACATTACCATCCGCGTCCGTCTTCTTCTTAAAGATCCATTTGTTTTCTATGGCTCACCGATCATCGGGCAAGTCAGTCAAAGTCCATACTTCGTTTTCATACATGGATCCTATCTCGGATTTCATGGCTTCTAGCCATTTGTCGGAATCCGGGCCCGCCATCGCTTCTTCATAGTTCGAAGGTTCACCGTTGTCTAACAACATGATTTCCAGGACAGGGTTGCCGTACCACTCTGGTGCGGAACGTGTCCTTGTGGACCTACGAAGTTCAGTAACTTGATCCGAAGCTTCATGATCATCATCATTAACTTCCTCCCAAGTCGGTGTAGGCACCACAGGAACATTTTCCCGCGCTGCGCTACTTTCCGGTTCGGAAGGGGTGACTATCACCTCATCAAGTTCCACTTTCCTCCCACTCAATTCTTTCGAGAGAAACTCCTTCTCCAGAAAGGACCCGTTCTTGGCAACGAAGATCTTGCCTTCGGATCTGAGGTAGAAGGTATACCCAATAGTTCCTTAGGGTATCCTATGAAGACGCATTTTTCCGACTTGGGTTCGAGCTTTTCAGGTTGAAGTTTCTTGACATAAGCATCGCATCCCCAAACTTTTAGAAACGACAGCTTAGGTTTCTTCCCAAACCATAATTCATACGGTGTCGTCTCAACGGATTTCGACGGAGCCCTATTTAAAGTGAATGCGGCAGTCTCTAAAGCATAACCCCAAAATGAGAGCGGTAAATCGGTAAGAGACATCATAGATCGCACCATATCCAATAGAGTGCGATTACGACGTTCGGACACACCATTTCTCTGAGGTGTTCCAGGCGGCGTGAGTTGTGAAACTATTCCACATTTCCTTAAGTGTGCACCAAACTCGTGACTTAAATATTCTCCACCACGATCTGATCGTAAGAATTTTATTCTCCTGTCACGTTGATTCTCAACCTCACTCTGAAATTCCTTGAACTTTTCAAAGGTTTCAGACTTGTGTTTCATTAGGTAGACATACCCATATCTACTTAAATCATCAGTGAGAGTGAGAACATAACGATATCCTCCGCGAGCCTCAACACTCATTGGACCACACACATCGGTATGTATGATTTCCACTAAGTTGGTTGCTCGCTCCATTGTTCCGGAGAACGGAGTCTTGGTCATCTTACCCATGAGGAATGGTTCGCACGTGTCAAATGATTCGTAATCAAGAGACTCCAAAAGTCCATCTGCATGGAGCTTCTTCATGCGCTTGACACCAATGTGACCAAGGCGGCAGTGCCACAAGTATGTGGGACTATCGTTATCAACTTTACATCTTTTGGTATTCACACTATGAACATGTGTAACATCACGTTCGAGATTCATCAAAAATAAACCATTGACCAGCGGGGCTTGACCATAAAACATATCTCTCAAATAAATAGAACAACCATTATTCTCGGATTTAAATGAGTAGCCATCTCGAATTAAACGAGATCCAGATACAATGTTCATGCTCAAAGCTGGCAGTAAATAACAATTATTGAGGTTTAAAACTAATCCCGTAGGTAGATGCAGAGGTAGCGTGCCGATGGTGATCACATCGACCTTGGAACCATTCCCGACGCGCATCGTCACCTCGTCCTTCGCCAGTCTCCGTTTATTCCGTAGTTCCTGTTTTGAGTTACAAATATGAGCAACCGCACCGGTATCAAATACCCAGGAGCTACTACGAGTACTGGTAAGGTACACATCAATTACATGTATATCACATATACCTTTGGTGTTGCCGGCCTTCTTCTTGTCCGCTAAGTATTTGGGGCAGTTCCGCTTCCAGTGACCACTTCCCTTGCAATAAAAGCACTCAGTCTCGGGCTTGGGTCCATTCTTTGACTTCTTCCCAGTAACTGGTTTACCGGGCGCGGCAACTCCCTTGCCGTCCTTCTTGAAGTTCTTCTTACCCTTGCCCTTCTTGAACTTTGTGGTTTTATTCACCATCAACACTTGATGTTCTTTTCTGATCTCTACCTCAGCTGATTTCAGCATTGAATATACCTCAGGAATGGTCTTTTCCATCCCCTGCATATTGAAGTTCATCACAAAGCTCTTGTAGCTTGGTGGAAGAGACTGGAGGATTCTGTCAATGACCACGTCATCCGGGAGATTAACTCCCAGCTGAGACAAGCGGTTGTGCAACCCAGACATTCTGAGTATGTGCTCACTAACAGAACTATTCTCCTCCATTTTACAGCTGAAGAACTTGTCGGAGACATCATATCTCTCGACCCGGGCATGAGCTTGGAAAACCAATTTTAGCTCCTCGAACATCTCATATGCTCCATGTTTCTCAAAACGCTTTTGGAGACCCGGTTCTAAGTTGTAAAGCATACCGCATTGAACGAGGGAGTAATCATCAGCACGCTGCTGCCAAGCGTTCATAACGTCTTGGTTCTCTGGGATTGGTGCATCACCTAGCGGTGCTTCTAAGACATAATCTTTCTTGGCTACTATGAGGATGATCCTCAGGTTCCGGACCCAGTCCGTATAGTTGCTGCCATCATCTTTCAGCTTGGTTTTCTCTAGGAACGCATTGAAATTGAGGACAACGTTGGCCATTTGATCTACAAGACATAGTGTAAAGATTTTAGACTAAGTTCATGATAATTAAGTTCATCTAATCAAATTATTTAATGAACTCCCACTCAGATAGACATCCCTCTAGTCATCTAAGTGAAACATGATCCGAGTTTAACTAGGCCGTGTCCGATCATCACGTGAGACGGACTAGTCAAGATCGGTGAACATCTCCATGTTGATCGTATCTTCTATACGACTCATGCTCGACCTTTCGGTCCTCCGTGTTCCGAGGCCATGTCTGTACATGCTAGGCTCGTCAAGTCAACCTAAGTGTATTGCGTGTGTTCCGAGGCCATGTCTGTACATGCTAGGCTCGTCAACACCCGTTGTATTCGAACGTTAGAATCTATCACACCCGATCATCACGTGGTGCTTCCAAACAACGAACCTTCGCAACGGTGCACAGTTAGGGGGAACACTTTTCTTGAAATTATCATAAGGGATCATCGTACTTACTACCGTCGTTCTAAGCAAATAAGATGCATAAACATGATAAACATCACATGCAATCAAATAGTGACATGATATGGCCAATATCATCATGCTCCTTTGATCTCCATCTTCGGGGCACCATGATCATCTTCGTCACCGGCATGACACCATGATCTCCATCATCATGACCTCCATCATTGTGTCTTCATGAAGTCGTCACGCCAACGATTACTTCTACTTCTATGGCTAACGCGTTTAGCAACAAAGTAAAGTAATTTACATGGCGTTATTCAATGACACGCAGGTCATGCAAAATAATAAAGACAACTCCTATGGCTCCTGCCGGTTGTCATACTCATCGACATGCAAGTCGTGATTCCTATTACAAGAATATGATCAATCTCATACATCACATATATCATTCATCACATCTTCTGGCCATATCACATCACATAGCACTTGCTGCAAAAACAAGTTAGACGTCCTCTAATTGTTGTTGCAAGTTTTTACGTGGTTTGTAGGTTTCTAGCAAGAACGTTTTCTTACCTACGTATGACCACAACGTGATTTGCCAATTTCTATTTACCCTTCATAAGGACCCTTTTCATCGAATCCGTTCCGTCTAAAGTAGGAGAGACAGACACCCGCTAGCCACCTTATGCATCTAGTGCATGTCAGTCGGTGGAACCTGTCTCACGTAAGCGTACGTGTAAGGTCGGTCCGGGCCGCTTCATCCTACAATGCCGCCGAAACAAGAAACGACTAGTAGCGGCAAGAAGAATTGGCAAACTCAACGCCCACAACTGCTTTGTGTTCTACTCGTGCATAGTAACTACGCATAGGCCTGGCTCATGATGCCACTGTTGGGAATCGTAGCATAATTTTAAAATTTTCCTACGCTCACCAAGATGCATCTATGGAGTATACTAGCAACGAGGGGAAAGGAGTGCATCTACATACCCTTGTAGATCGCGAGCGGAAGCGTTCCAATGAACGTGGATGACGGAGTCGTACTTGCCGTGATTCAAATCACCGATGACCGAGTGCCGAACGGACGGCACCTCCGCGTTCAACACACGTACGGTGCAGCGACGTCTCCTCCTTCTTGATCCAGCAAGGGGGAAGGAGAGGTTGATGGAGATCCAGCAGCACGACGGCGTGGTGGTGGATGTAGCGGGATGCCGGCAGGGCTTCGCCGAGCATATACGAGAGAGAGAGAGGTGTTACAGGGGGAGAGGGAGGCGCCCAAGGCTGTGTTGTTGCTGCCCTCCCTTCCCCCCTTTATATAGGCCCCCTGGGAGGGGGGGGCGGCCAGATCCCATCTAGGGTGGGGGCGGCGGCCACGGGGGGTGCCTTGCCCCCCAAGGCAAGTGGGAAGCCCCCCCACCCTAGGGTTTGCAACCCTAGGCGCATGGGGGGAGGCCCATGGGGGGCGCCCAGCCCACTAGGGGCTGGTTCCCTTCCCACTTCAGCCCACGGGGCCCTCCGGGATAGGTGGCCCCACCCGGTGGACCCCCGGGACCCTTCCGGTGGTCCCGGTACAATACCGGTAACCCCCGAAACTTTCCCGGTGGCCGAAACTTGACTTCCTATATATAATTCTTCACCTCCGGACCATTCCGGAACCTCTCGTGACGTCCGGGATCTCATCCGGGACTCCGAACAACTTTCGGGTTTCCGCATACACATATCTCTACAACCCTAGCGTCACCGAACCTTAAGTGTGTAGACCCTACGGGTTCGGGAGACATGCAGACATGACCGAGACGCCTCTCCGGTCAATAACCAACAGCGGGATCTGGATACCCATGTTGGCTCCCACATGTTCCACGATGATGTCATCGGATGAACCACGGTGTCGAGGATTCAATCAATCCCGTATGCAATTCCCTTTGTCAATCGGTATGTTACTTGCCCGAGATTCCATCGTCGGTATCCCAATACCTTGTTCAATCTCATTACAGGCAAGTCTCTTTACTCGTACCGCAATGCATGATCCCGTGACTAACGCCTTAGTCACATAGAGCTCATTATGATGATGCATTACCGAGTGGGCCCAGAGATACCTCTCCGTCACACGGAGTGACAAATCCCAGTCTCGATCCGTGCCAACCCAACAGACACTTTCGGAGATACCCGTAGTGCACCTTTATAGTCACCCAGTTACGTTGTGACGTTTGGCACACCCAAAGCACTCCTACGGTATCCTGGAGTTGCACGATCTCATGGTCTAAGCAAAAGATACTTGACATTGGAAAAGCTCTAGCAAACGAAACTACACGATCTTTTATGCTATGCTTAGGATTGGGTCTTGTCCATCACATCATTCTCCTAATGATGTGATCCCGTTATCAACGACATCCAATGTCCATAGTCAGGAAACCATGACTATCTATTGATCAACGAGCTAGTCAACTAGAGGCTTACTAGGGACACGTTGTGGTCTATGTATTCACACATGTATTATGATTTCCGGACAATACAATTATAGCATGAACAATAGACAATTACCATGAACAAAGAAATATAATAATAACCATTTATTATTGCCTCTAGGGCATATTTCCAACAGTCTCCCACTTGCACTAGAGTCAATAATCTAGTTACATTGTGATGAATCGAACACCCATTGTGTCCTGGTGTTGATCATGTTTTGCCCTAGGGAGAGGTTTAGTCAACGGATCTGCTACATTCAGGTCCGTATGTACTTTACAAATATCTATGTCTCCATTTTGAACACTTTCACGAATGGAGTTGAAGCGACGCTTGATATGCCTGGTCTTCCTGTGAAACCTGGGCTCCTTCGCAAGGGCAATAGCTCCAGTGTTGTCACAGAAGAGAGTCATCAGGCCCGACGCATTGGGAATCACCCCTAGGTCGGTAATGAACTCCTTCATCCAGACTGCTTCCTGTGCTGCCTCCGAGGCTGCCATGTACTCCGCTTCACATGTAGACCCCGCCACGACGCTTTGCTTGCAACTGCACCAGCTTACTGCTCCTCCATTCAAAATATACACGTATCCGGTTTGTGACTTCGAGTCATCCAGATCTGTGTCGAAGCTAGCGTCGACGTAACCCTTTACGGCGAGCTCTTCGTCACCTCCATAAACGAGAAACATATCCTTAGTCCTTTTCAGGTACTTTAGGATATTCTTGACCGCTGTCCAGTGTTCCATGCCGGGATTACTTTGGTACCTTCCTACCAAACTTACGGCAAGGTTTACATCAGGTCTGGTACACAGCATGGCATACATAATAGACCCTATGGCCGAGGCATAGGGGATGACACTCATCTTTTCTATATCTTCTGCCGTGGTCGGGCATTGAGCCGTGCTCAATTGCACACCTTGCAATACAGGCAAGAACCCCTTCTTGGACTGATCCATATTGAACTTCTTCAATATCTTGTCAAGGTATGTACTCTGTGAAAGACCAATGAGGCGTCTCGATCTATCTCTATAGATCTTGATGCCTAATATATAAGCAGCTTCTCCAAGGTCCTTCATTGAAAAACACTTATTCAAATAGGCCTTTATACTTTCCAAGAATTCTATATCATTTCCCATCAATAGTATGTCATCCACATATAATATGAGAAATGCTACAGAGCTCCCACTCACTTTCTTGTAAACACAGGCTTCTCCATAAGTCTGTGTAAACCCAAACGCTTTGATCATCTCATCAAAGCGAATGTTCCAACTCCGAGATACTTGCACCAGCCCATAGATTGAGCGCTGGAGCTTGCATACTTTGTTAGCATTCTTAGGATCGACAAAACCTTCCGGCTGCATCATATACAACTCTTCCTTAAGGAAGTCGTTAAGGAATGCCGTTTTGACGTCCATCTGCCATATCTCATAATCATAGTATGCGGCAATTGCTAACATGATTCGGACGGACTTCAGCTTCGCTACGGGTGAGAAAGTCTCATCGTAGTCAACCCCTTGAACTTGTTGATAACCCTTAGCGACGAGTCGAGCCTTATAGATGGTCAAATTACCATCCGCGTCCGTCTTCTTCTTAAAGATCCATTTGTTTTCTATGGCTCGCCGATCATCGGGCAAGTCAGTCAAAGTCCATACTTCGTTTTCATACATGGATCCTATCTCGGATTTCATGGCTTCTAGCCATTTGTCGGAATCCGGGCCCGCCATCGCTTCATCATAGTTCAAAGGTTCACCGTTGTCTAACAACATGATTTCCAGGACAGGGTTGCCGTACCACTCTGGTGCGGAACGTGTCCTTGTGGACCTACGAAGTTCAGTAACTTGATCCGAAGCTTCATGATCATCATCATTAACTTCCTCCCAAGTCGGTGTAGGCACCACAGGAACATTTTCCCGCGCTGCGCTACTTTCCGGTTCGGAAGGGGTGACTATCACCTCATCAAGTTCCACTTTCCTCCCACTCAATTCTTTCGAGAGAAACTCCTTCTCCAGAAAGGACCCGTTCTTGGCAACGAAGATCTTGCCTTCGGATCTGAGGTAGAAGGTGTACCCAATAGCTTCCTTAGGGTATCCTATGAAGACGCATTTTTCCGACTTGGGTTCGAGCTTTTCAGGTTGAAGTTTCTTGACATAAGCATCGCATCCCCAAACTTTTAGAAACGACAGCTTAGGTTTCTTCCCAAACCATAATTCATACGGTGTCGTCTCAACGGATTTCGACGGAGCCCTATTTAAAGTGAATGCGGCAGTCTCTAAAGCATAACCCCAAAATGAGAGCGGTAAGTCGGTAAGAGACATCATAGATCGCACCATATCCAATAGAGTGCGATTACGACGTTCGGACACACCATTTCTCTGAGGTGTTCCAGGCGGCGTGAGTTGTGAAACTTTTCCACATTTCCTTAAGTGTGCACCAAACTCGTGACTTAAATATTCTCCACCACGATCTGATCGTAAGAATTTTATTCTCCTGTCACGTTGATTCTCAACCTCACTCTGAAATTCCTTGAACTTTTCAAAGGTTTCAGACTTGTGTTTCATTAGGTAGATATACCCATATCTACTTAAATCATTAGTGAGAGTGAGAACATAACGATATCCTCCGCGAGCCTCAACACTCATTGGACCACACACATCGGTATGTATGATTTCCAATAAGTTGGTTGCTCGCTCCATTGTTTCGGAGAACGGAGTCTTGGTCATCTTACCCATGAGGCATGGTTCGCACGTGTCAAATGATTCGTAATCAAGAGACTCCAAAAGTCCATCTGAATGGAGCTTCTTCATGCGCTTGACACCAATGTGACCAAGGCGGCAGTGCCACAAGTATGTGGGACTATCGTTATCAACTTTACATCTTTTGGTATTCACACTATGAACATGTGTAACATCACGTTCAAGATTCATCAAAAATAAACCATTGACCAGCGGGGCATGACCATAAAACATATCAGTGAGAGTGCATGAAGGGTGCATGAGTCGACACTAGTAGGTTAACACAAATACACGAAGAGGAAAGAACTACTCCGTCTAGGTGTGTAAGTCATCTTAAGTTGTGCACTGCGACCAAGGCGGAGAGGAAAACGAGAAAACTTAATGTCTTTTGCTAATTAATAGCATTGCATCCAATGAACTAACCACTGCATGTCATGTTTATTAGTCTCAAGTCATTGAAAGCATGCACGACCCACGTCTCTTATTGGTTGATATGTCACAAAACAAGAAACGGGGAGGGAGTTAATGTACCGTGCCTAAGTGTTTTGGGATTATTTGGTTTTCGTAAGGTGACTTACACACTATATTGAGATGAGAATGCAACCAAACACACCCACATGCTTTGTGCTACAGTGACTGATCTGCACCGTCTAAGTTTGATCCAACGGTCATGTTGCGCCGAGACATGGACATGCCCATGCAGAGGGCGCCTAAACACCACCGAAGTCCCTCTGCTTCTCGAGGCGCACGACGTTGGTGATGCAGGGGCGAAATGGCTGAAAGGCAATGCAATCTACGGGAAGGCGGAGGGAGCCGGCCGAGGAGCGGGGAATCTTTTGGTTTTCACCATGGTAAAACACCAGTCGACGACTTCTCACATCAGGGAGCAGTGGCTTTTACAGGCGCAGTCATCGTGACTAATTGTTGCTGCGCCTACTCCCGTCAATCAAAAAATTAAAAATCCTGCCGCGCCTGCTCCCGTCAATCAAAAAAGTTAAAAATCCTGCCGCACTCAAACACCAGAGCAACGCTGCGGTGGATGTTTAAATTTACCTGTCGGCAAGTAGATAAAAAAAGGGGTGAAAAAACAAATGTGGCGGCGGCCTAGCTAATCGGTCGAACTAGCCCAACTAGCTAGCCACCGTGCTTCATTGATGTACTCGGCGGGAAAAGTGGTCTTTCGTGATTTGACGACTCATTTATTTACTTGCTTCAGCGAAAACGCGCGGTAGGGCGCCCCACGTGAGGAAGAATATATGCGTGCACCACCCGGGAGGACCCCGAAACCGCGCAGTAGGGTGTGCCATGTCTCGGCACGGAGGAAAAATGTGCGTGTAAAAATTTACTGTATTAGACGTAGTGCCTATGGTTTGACCTCGGGACCCAGCCAGTCGGCCGAAAACACCCCACTAGCCACACACCTTCATCATGCTAACATGGCACGGAGGATAGGTGTGGTTAGCTCCGTCTCGACCAGCCACAACGTCTCTTGTTCTAGGCGATTCTTCTATTTTTCCAAGCTTTTTTTAGTTGTAATAACACCATGGCAAGCTAGCGCCGCTCTTCGTGTGTGCCCGTGCAAAGGTTAGACGATGGAGAGAAGAGAGAGATCGCAGACCTGGGACCCACCAGTAAGTGAGTCAACGGTCATGCACGTGTAGACGAGGCACTCCCTCTACTCTACTCAACGTAATACTGTATAAAATCAAGTTATGGGACAAAGCCAACAACCGTTGTTGTTTCAGGCTATCGACTTACGCTTTGTAGTCCAGGTTGCCAGTTTGAATCTCGTCTTTCAGATTTGTTAGTTTTAGGTCCAAATTTGATTAATGACAAGTGGGACCCCCCCGTGTTGTTTCGATATTTTAGTGTAGGATGGTTTTTTTGAACAAACACTTTGCGCGGTTAGACAAGTAACGGCACAAGTTACACGTATTTTGCAAGTTTACGAACAAAAATGACAGCGGAATAGAATATCACATCCACCCCGCAGCTTAGATGCTATGGTGATACGAGTTTTTACACCGCTGGAAGTGAGATCCAATGGCTTGGGAGTAGTCTTTGTAATTATGCGCAATTTCCAAACTCTCCAAAGGTTTTTTTGCAAATAAAACATTCAGGCCTCGTGTGTGTCGCTGCATGTTGGATCCAACGGCTCCCATTGCTCATATTAGGTTCTCCCCGTAGCTTAATTACCCGCTACGGTGATATGAGCATCTAGGTCGTATGATCAGTGATCAGATGGCACATGCGTAGTACTTGTACTTTCTGCGCAATTCCCAAACTCTCTCACCCGTATATTGCAAAAACATTCAAACCTCCTACTGTGGGTCCTTAGATCTCCATGAACTCGTATCACCATAGAATCTATGGTGCGGGAGCACCTCATATTCTCCCATGCGAGAAAACATAAGGTGCTCTCGCAGCTTGGGTGCTACGGTGATACGAGCTTTGAGGTCATTTGATCTGAGATCCAATGGCATCTGAGCAGTCTTTGTGTTTGTAAGCAGTGGCCGAAATCTTTGGGGGCTTTTCTGAAGAAAAAAAACCATTCTTACCACCGAGGAGGCGTTGGGTCACAAATCCAATGGCTTCGAAGAGCTTGTATCACCAAAGCATCTAAGGTGTGGTAGCACATGATATTCTTACATACAGGAGAATATGATGTCCTCCTTCATCTTAGATGCTACGGTGATACAAGCTTCGAGGTCATTGGATATGGGATCCAAGGGCATCTGAGTAGTTTTTGTACAAATTGTGTGCAATTCTCAAACTCATCAAGGTTTCTTGTAAAAATATTAAGACATCATGTGAGCTGCTATATCTCAGATCTACAAGCTCCAAGCAACTCGTATCGGCATATAGCATCTAAGGTATGGGGGCACATGATATTCTCCCGGGGAGGAGGGGTGGGGGTGCACAACCAATCGGTGGTTGGGAGGGTGGGGACAAATATAATCTAAACAACCCTAAATAGAGCTTCACAATTTTATCTAAGGTCGAGGGGGTGACCCCCGACAATCATAGCTCCGCCTAATTAAACACAACATTTGCATGTACTGTGGTACTAGACTTAATATTCATGTTTCAGTTTCATGTTCGTTTTAAATATTGAATTGAGGACCATGCATGTCTTACATTTTACTCCCTTCATTCCTAAATATTAGTCTTTTTAGAGATTTCAAGTGGACTGGCACATACGGATGTATATAGACATATTTTAGAGTGTAGATTCACTCATTTTGCTCCGTATGTCGTCGCTTGTTGAAATATCTAAAAGACTAATATTTAGGAACAGAAGGAGTATTTTTGAATTTGCGTCATACATGCATGGTTTGGAAAAATAGATGCACTATACTTATTGGATTCTTGTGTTCGTGTGTGGGTGTCTGTGTGTGTGTGTGTGTGTGTGTGGTCATATGCTTGATACATACAAAGTTTTCTCACCTCCATATTGTTCATATTTTAAATTTGAATTTGCATTGAAAAATTTAGCAGGGATACCATGAAATGTGAAATCCACGTTGAGATCACTATATCACAAAGTCACTCTAATTCAACAACTCGTCATAAATCAATTACCACATTGAGATTAGTATTTGCAAGGAAAATACGGGCATTGTAATACACATAGATTCGTTCGGCAACTTAAAAGGTTCCTTTCGTATTCTCGAATGGTAGGACCCAACGGCGTACCAGCCAGACCTTGGCTCGTGTTGATCCTAAAAAAACCGGGCTCGTGTCCTTCTGGTGGCGTGCGTGGTACGCACATTAGGCAACCCCAACCAGTCGAGCCTCCGCATTTCGAGTCAAAATATCTGGCGGCCAGAATTCCAGCCCTACGAAATTCCCCTCATGTCTCCGGTCCATAATGACTACCGATGAACAACGGAGGAATGCTTTAGTAACTAGACAACGTTGTGTTCAAAAAAAGTAACTAGACAACGTTACCTACCATGCCGAGCACGGTTCAATTCCCTCGGTCGCCGCTCGCCAAGGTCACCCGTCAACTGCATTGCCTAGTACTACTACTACTACACCAGGATGAGCACAGAATTGAGCCCGTTTGTTCGTGCCTAGTACTTGAGTTAATATATCAGGCAATACACTGGTACGGAGGGATTATCCTTTTGCTCTGCATATATAACTTGTATGAAGTCTAACTAAGCAAAATGTTTGACCAAATCCTTTCTTAAGAAATACAACAGGACAGATGTATGGCTTGAAAATTTATTGCATGATGCAGGTTATGATATTGTTTCGAATCCTGGATCTTAAATTTTAGAAAATCCAAAAGTGACCATAAATTCTTGAAACTGAGCATGGTCACGTGATATGGCACAAATATTACTTCATAATTTTTTTCTTCAATTTGAGACAAGCTGCTTATGACAAGTTGCACAAATGAAGAGCCAAGGTATTTTGGAACAAAGACCTGTCACGTTAAGGCGAACACTTTCACTATTGAAACCATGGGCGTTTACATGCCGCCACGAGTCCCGCTTCTCATCAGCAGGTGCCATCCGAGCAAGCGTGTGAGTCGACGGGAGGCGTGCGAGCAGACCGCTGCGCCGGCTGACAAGGAGGCGTGCGAGCAGACCGCTGTGCAGGCTCACCGGGAGGCAAGCCCTTCGTCCCAACTGCTCCCACTTTTAATGTCGCTGGCACCGCAGTTTAAAATCAACCCCGCACTACCCGGTATCGCTACAATTTTCTCTCTTCCTCTCCGATTCTCCAGTCGTCTACCTCCAACCAGCCTGACCTAAACGTACGCCATGTCGCATCACGATGGTCTGCCCTTAGTCTTCCAGTTTCCCGAGGAAGACACCCAGCCGGAGTCTCAAGAACGTCAGGCGCTTTGGGACGAGCTTGAACTGGCCTTGCGGGAAGACGCCGCGCCTGTCCCCGCTCCCGTTCCGGCTCCCGTCGCCCCGACTGCGCCAGCGCCCATCCCCGTGGCATTGATGGGCTGGGAGCCGCACATTGTTGCCGAGCTTGATGCCACGGGGTTTTACGAGGTCCCCGCCGACTTTCACGCGCCCGTGCACCTGCCAGCGCATGCGCCTGCGCGTGCACTGACGCGCACGCCCGTGCCAGTGCCCGTGTACCTGCAGCGTATGCGTGTGCGCGTGCACTGACGTGCGTGCCCGTGCTGGTGCCCGTGCACACTAATGTCTCTGCCGCGCCGTTGACAGCGCCTGTCCCCGCACTACAAAAAAAAGACACATACGTGACATTCTGGGCCGAACGAAATTTTTTTTCTGTCATACTTATGTCACTTCTATGACGATAATTGTGACAAAACCCGGTATCATCATAGATGTGGTGGGGTCCTACTTCTATGACAAAAAATCATGACAGAAAATGGGCTTTTCGTCCTGGGCGGGCCGGAGACGCAGCTGCATGACATTCTTTGGGCCGTCCATGACGGAAAAAACCGTGGTAGAAGCGAGGGCGAGGAAAATATTGGGGTGTTCCCGGTTACGGTGGGTGGTCGGGGCCGAGCGATGCGCGTTTCTCTCGTACACGCACGCGCGTGGGTGCGAGGCGTTGGGCTCTAACTGAACCCGAGCGAGGCGTTGGGCTCTAACTGAACCCGAGCGATTGCACTGCAGGCTATGCGTTACTGAACCCGAGCGATCGATCGATGGCTGTTAACTGAACCCGATCGAGCGATTCCTTCGCTACTGCTGCTAACTGAAGCCGATCGATGCTGCCTCTGGATGAACAGTGAGCGTTGCTGGGGGGTTTGGATGAACAGTTCCCGGTGGGGGTGGATGAACAGGACCCCGTGGTGTTGCCTCTGGATGAACAGTACCCCGATCGATCGAACCGGTTGGGGCTGGATGAACAGGACCCCGTGGAGGGCAGGATGAACATGACCACTCCATGGAGGACAGGATGAACAGTAGATGGTGGAGGGCTAGATGAACAGTAGCCCGTGGAGGGGTGGTTGAACAGGTGCCCGTGGAGAGGGTTGGTTGAACAGTAGCCGGTGGAGTAGCGCGCGGTGGAGGTTGCATGAACAGGAGCCTGTGGATGAACAGTCGCAGGTGGAGGCTGGAGGAGGTCGACGGTAGATGAACAGTAGCCCATGGAGGCTGGAGGGGGTCGACGGTGGAGATGAAGAGTATCCCGTGGAGTCCCGTTTTGCGGTATGCCACACCCCTCCTAATGAACAGGACCCCCGTTTCGACCGTAGCGCTCCAACACAAGTCCGTTTCCTCCGTTTTGCGGTATGCCACACCCGTCCCGATCAACAGGACCCCTGTTTCGACCGTAGGAGGTCCGTTTCCTCCGTTTTGCGGTACGCCAGACCCCTCCCGATGAACAGGATCCCGTTTCGAACGTGGCCGGTCGAACACAAGGCTGTTTCCTCCGTTCTGCGGTATGCCATGCCTCGTTTCCATCGGCTATTCTGTCCAAGCCCACCCGATGAACATGACGACGCATTCCATTCCGACCCAGCCGGTTGGCTCCCCATGAACACGACGACGACGCTGTTTCTCTGTTCCGACCCAGCCATGTACACGAGCCCTGGCCGCACGTATGCGCGAGTAGGCGTTCGGGACCCTGCCCGTATGTACGTACGTGGCTGTATTTTCTTTCTTGCACACTGGCCGCTGTACGTACGTGTACATGCTACGTGCGCGCCTCTACATCGACCAGTATGTACGTACACGTTCGCGACCAGAATGACAACGCTACGTACGCTTCCACCAGGTGGGTCCCGACTGTCAGGCACTTCCTTGCCTGCGAAGATGTAGCTGGTGGGTCCCAGCAGTCAGGGGGGTGAATCGTTTTTTTTTTTGCCTGGACGCACTTCCTTGCGTGCGAAGATGTAGCTGGTGGGTCCCAGTAGTCAGGGGGAAATGTTTTTTTTTGCAAAATAAGGTGGCCCGTCAGGTGGGTCCCCGCTGTCAGGTGGAGGAATAATTATTTTGCACGTAATAAGGAGGCACTTCCTTGCTGCGGCCGTGGACCCAGCTGTCAGCCTCTCAACGTACAGTCCACGTCCGATGGAAGCCATTCCTTGACCATGTTGACCACACCGCGCCAAGAGCACCAGGCCGGTGGACGACGGCGAGGCCTAGGAAGGGGATGACGCGGAGCCGGGGAAGACGCGGTAGTGGAAGCCCGCGCGGAGAGGAGTACGAGGGTTCACTGGTTCGGCTGCGGTGTGAGGCTGCCGTCGCCGCAGGGCCTGGCCAGCGGTGGGAATAGTAGGGGGCGGTGAGGCCTCCGCGGCAGCACAGCCGGCCACGGGAGGCAGGAGCATGCGGCACGACCGGCACTGCTTTGGGCGGCTGGAGCAACAAGACCAGAGGTTGAAGAAGCACTACGGCCGTTGGATGGACATCGTACGATCACTGGAGCTAGAATCGTTCATCTTGACTAAGTTGACAAAGCACTCCGTCCCCGTCAACTTAGTAGGCCCACAAGTCAGCCTCCCACCAAGGTAGGTCCCAACCAGCAGGGGGAGTATTAATTTTTTTGTGCGTAATACGGAGGTACTTCCGGTGGGTCCGAGCTGACAGCGGGGGGAACGTTTTTTTTTGCGCAATATGGTGGCCCGTCCGGTGGGTCCCAGCAGTCAGGGGGGAAACGTTTTTTCGCGAAATATGGTGGCCCGTCCGGTGGGTCCCTGCTGTCAGGTGGAGGAATCATTATTTTCCGCGTAATAAGGAGGCACTTCCTTGCTGCCGTCGTGGACCCAGCTGTCAGCCTCTCCACGTACAGTCCATGTCCGATGGAAGCCGTTTGAAAGAACATGCGGTGCCCCCATGTTTGGTTTTGGTAATTGATGACAATCTCTATGGACTAATGGTTGCCTTGAGTTATATTTGAAGGATTTGTCCATAGGCATTTCTTGAAGTCCATGTGTTGGTTTCAAGGAGTTTATGTGGTGACCAAGGTGTTATTAAGGAATTATCCAAAGATTGGTCATGTGAGAGTTGAGCTTATTGCAAGCATTTCTTGAAGAAGAAGATTGTGTGATCATTCATGTTTACCGTCAAGACATCATCCAAATGAAGAGAGTTGGAAAGAGTCAAGGTTGATCAAGACTAAGTCAAGAGTGAATCAAGTTGATCAACACACAAAGCGCACAAGATGTACCGAGGGATCAAGCGATCCCATGGTATGATAAGCATTGTCAATTAAGCTTTGTGTACTAACCCATGGTCTTCGTGAGAGTTCCTTGTGGGGTTAGGTTGCGGTGTGCAAGTTCAAGTGAAGCGGGCAAGTTCAGGTAAAGCATCACGAAGAGATCAAATGCTTGAAGCTTGCCATCCATTGTGGTGACAATGGACTTGTGAAGATGTGCGGAAGGGTGGCTCACCCATAGTGGAGTATGGGGGAGCAATCAACTAGTCTTCATCGAGCCAACGCAATCAAGAAAGGTGGTCCAAATTGAGGGCGTCAAGATCGTCCTCATCCAGCTCAAGTGGACTATGCGCAAGGCAAAGGTTTGCCCTTGATAGGTTTTCTATTTTACCGGTCTCACGGTAGTTGTGGGAGACCGGGTTATAGGATCGATTGTCGTACTATCAAGGGGGGCTCTCGATGAGTAGCTTGATCGTATCGTTCGTAGAGAGCTCAAACCATTGCATCCTTGCTTCATCTTTATTGGTTCTTGTTTGGTTCTTCTCTTTGAGAGTTTTGGAGCTTATGGTCATCTTGATGACAAGCCCGAGTTCATCGAAAACGGAGTTCACTTGCTTCTTCTATGATGTTTTCGATGTTGGAGCTTATGCCGGTTCACTTGCTTATTTTAAAGCGCCTATTCACCCCCCCCCTCTAGGCGACATCCACGATCTTTACCCGTTCCTTGGCCACGCTGACCACGCCGCGCCGAGAGCACCAGGGCGGTGGACGATGGCGAGGCCTAGGAAGGGGACGACGCGGAGCCGGGGAAGACGCGGCAGTGGAAGCCCGCGCGGAGAGGAGTACGAGGGTTCACTGGTTCGGCTGCGGTGTGAGGCTGCCGTCGCGGCAGGGCCTGGCCAGCGGTGGGAATAGTAGGGGCGGTGAGGCCTCTGCGGCAGCACAGCCGGCCACGAGAGGCAGGAGCATGTGGCACGCCGGCGCTGCTTTGGGCGGCTGGAGCAAGAAGACCAGAGGTTGAAGAAGCACTACGGCCATTGGATGGACATCGTACGGTCACTGCAGCTAGAATCGTTTATATTGACTAAGTTGACAAAGCCCTTGGTACGCGTCAACTTAGTAGGCCCACAGGTCAGCTTCCGAAACGGCGCGCCCCAGATGTCAGTGGGAGGAATCAATTTTTGGGCGGGTGAAGCTAGAATATCCGAGATTGAAGAAGAAGCACGGCATCCGTTGGATGGACATCCAACGGCCACTACTGCTAGAACCGTGTGTTGACTATAAGTTGACAAAGCCTTGCATACGCATCAACTCTCTCTTTTTTAGGGGACACGTCAACTTAGTAAGGCCACAAGTGTCTAGCAGAGAACTTATAGCCCATTTGTGATTTGTAAGAATGTGCAGCCAATTTTTGAATTCTAATGGAATTTACTAGAGCCCATTTACAGTTTGTTAAAAGTACAGCCCATTTCAACCAACCGTTCAAAACAGAATTCAATAAAATTTCCCACATTTTGATGGGATCCGAAATATTTTTATCCCGAAATTTCTAGTCAGATTAAATACAATTTCAATATAAATTTATATTACGTAAAAATCCAGCGAAACATTGCGCTCGCAACAATTAATGAAATTAAAATTTTCAATATCCAACAATAATATTTTATAAAGTAATTATGTGTTTGGTGCATTTTTTATAGTTACTGCCCAGTTTTTATAATTACATCCCATTTATTATTTCTTAAAGCCCATTTTCTTGTTAAGCCTACTGCATCCCTCCTAGGAAAGATTTGCAGCCCAGCGGGGCGGAGAATAACAACTTGACCTTGCCTGGGTATTCCTAAAAAATGTATAGCTGGGCTAGCCATTTTTTAGCTTGAAAAAAAATTAATATCTGGGCTGGATATCTGTCCTGGGCTAGACGGGCCACAGCCCGCCCAGTTAATAGCTGCAGCGATGTTTTCGTTGTTGTTCAGAGGAGAAAATTAATATCTGGGCTAAACATCGCTCAAGAAAAACTCTGCAGTGCTCACACCTCAAAAACACAAATACTGCTCGAGCTGCTTGGTCCCAGTTGTCGGCCGCTTCTTGTGCAATTCTCTCGTTTATTGACTACATAGGTTCACAATGGTGTGGGACCGTGATGTCAGGAAACCAGGAGGAAGCAAAAAAAATTATAGTTTTATATACTAATAAGGAGGCACTTGCTGTCATCCTCTCCAAGTAAAGTCATCTCCTCATCCTCATTCCGTTGACCATGTTGACAACGCGAGACGGCGGCACCACGGCGAGCGCAACAACTCGAAGGACGACGGAGAGGGCCTCGCGGGCCCTGCGGATGGTCTGATACAGCGCCCGCTGCTCATTCGGGAAGCCAGGATCATAGGGCCACATGTCCACGACGGCATTGTCGTTCGCTTGTTCACTGGTGCTCGTTGAGAAGACGGGGGTTGCAGCACAGGTCCTCCTACGCTGGTAGCTCTTCCGCCATTAGGGCATCGAAGTGCGGCCGCACCTGCTCTATGGTGAACACGGCATGAACCGGCTTGGACAGTGGCGCCGGCTCCTGGTCGGAAGCTACGTCCATCGTCTGATTGTCGTCGCTCAGCTCGGCAAGGTAGCTGGCGAGCCAGCATGTCCGGCTGCTGGACCGACCCACTGCCAAGCACGAGTCTGACTGCCCTGGCCCACCCAGACCGCCTCCCTCGCCCGCGTGCGCTTTCCGCCCGAAACGGTCAGCGTCACCCGCCCCGCTTCCCGGTGCATACGATTGCTCCGCCTTCAAACGACACAAGTGTCGTCCGTCCGTCCTTCTGCCGCCCACATTAATGATACACGGTTGCTGAGGCGGCTACTCCGGCGCCACATGTCCGTCCCTCCCCCGCCCACCATTTCTATACAAACTGCTGCGCCGTCCATAGCCGCAGTCATCCGCATCCGTTCCTATTCTCCTGTCCACAGCACTACTGCTCACCATGGCTTCCTCGCGCTCCAGTGCTATTCGGGACGGGCGGACGACGGACCACAAGGAGATGGAAGCCATTGCTACCGACTGGCTGGCCGGCAGGCAGCCGGAGGACCACGACGTGCCAATGGAGAACAGTAGTCGACAATCCAGCACCAACCCCCTCCTCCGCGCCATCCTCGCCGGTGCATTGCACCATGACCATCAGCGAGGCCCGTGCCCAATATATGGACATGGTGAGACAAAAGCATGAGGAGCAGTTCCGGGAGGCGCAGGCCGACGCTGCCTACAACCACCATCTCCTCCAGGAGCACCTGCAGGCAGAGGAGCAGATCGCCGCGGAGCGGGCGGAGCAGGAGGCGCTGCTCGACTCATACCGCTCCGCCCACGAGGGCTGCCTCGAGCGCTGGCGGTACATCATGCGGGTGGCAGAGGCTGCAGTCGCCTACAAAGAGGGCGATGAAGCGGCCGAGGTGCTGTTTGGCGAGACCGAGGATGAGGCAGAGGACAATGCCGGCTCCGGCTAGTCCCCTCTCCGCTGGCATCGACGAGGCCCTGCTCCGCCGAGGCCCCATGGTGCCAACAACGAGGCAGAGGACACCACCGGCTTCGCCGAGGCCCCACCCTGCCGGCAACGAGGGGAAGGATTTCCCCCCACTCCGCCGAGGCGCCGCCCGCCGGCAACGAGACAGAGGACATCACCGGCTCCGCCGAGGCCCCGCCCCGCTGCCAACGAGGCCGTGCCACACAGAAAACGAGGAAGAGTAGAACACGGTAGGTCGCCGCCGCTCGGGTCCAAGTAAGGCCACCGCTGCTACCCTCCGGTTGCTGGCACTGAGCTGTACATCATGGAGCAATTATATGATTACAGGATGATTGAAGAGCGCTCCGTGGTTGAGCAAGCTCATGAGATACAGTCATTTGCTAGAGAACTTGAGCACTTCAGTTGTATGCTACCGGACAATGTGCGAAGTAAAAAGGAACAGAAGGAGTACAAAGAGTTTGAGCAGCTTTTTAGCATTCCTGTACATTGCAATCACATCGATTCACATGTCATAGAGAACATTCAAAACAATCGATGATTATGCATCTCAGCGATTCACATGTCAGAGCCAATATTTACTTCACAACTAAAGAATAAAGAAAAAATGGATCGACGCTGCTGACAGCAAAGGGCGTCCCATTCGAAAATATCAAACGCATGTCTTCTTGCTAAAATCAATGAGCAAAATTTGACAAGGTTTTCCCATTCCAAAATATCAAATGCCTACGATTGTGGAATGGGCAGGGTTTGCCATCAGTTCGGACATTGACATGGCACCTCGTGCTAAATAAACCAGCTGTTCTTTTTGTGCAGTTCCACCAAAATCAACCAAATTCGCGCGTAGCTTGTATGATTTCGCCCTTATATGTTGCAACGCCTTGAACTTATCGGCACCTCCTTTCTTGTGGTGGAAATGAATGATTCGATGTATTCATGAACATTTTGTGCAGTTCCCATTGAAATCAAGCTGAGCACCCCTGTTTGCACAAATACAAAAAAGTGATTAGTATAAAGCAAACTGTACTATGAATTGACAGTTTAAACAGGCACCTACATGGTCCATGTAGAGCACACTTTTACAAAAATGGAACTCACCGGAAAGAATCCTAGAACAACATTGTACTCGCGCATCACAGCAAGAAAATGGAGATTTGTCAGTCCTTCTGAGCTGAAGTTAGTTTGGTCTTGTGGGGGGTAATGTAACCATCCTTCAACTGCTCCTTCTGATGAGAAGATAGACAGGGCTTCTTCATCCTGGCATAATCGGAACTAGTCACTTCACGTACTCCATATTCTTCTTCAGAGGAGGATGATCCTGTTGTGCAAAGACAAGAGGATAACTAAATGCTAGCATCCCTGTTTGCTCGAAAAAAAGGAAAGGAAATATTTAAAACAGCACAGATGAAGCACTTCTCAAGGACAATACCACTTTTTGATGACAGCATCTAAACAGTAGCACAACACCAATAGAGATGACAAAGCTCAATCATATGGATGAAATCAGTGGGCGAGTACCAACCTTTGTCAGGAGGCTTATTGTGTAGAGCATACAGATGAAGCACTTCTCCGGAACCATCTGTTGCTATCTACTGTGGTGGCCATGCTTACTATATACTCCTCGATTAGATTAATGTTTCCAACATCTTCTTGTGCAGTTCCACTAAAATATATGGTATCTTCAAAGAAGATCCCTGTTTGCACAAGTAGAGATAATTACGTATTACATTAAGAGTGGCATCAAATCAGTGGCAAAACAATTGCTCGTTCCAGCCATAGCAATAAATTAAGATGCAAAACTATATCATTACTTGTGTCATCACAGTTCCAGTGCTTCATTACAGCACCAGGAGTTGATTTTTGTTTTTCTTCCGCTTGTTCTTCCCCTTCATCACTTGGTTCAATAACAGACAAGCTTCGCCTTCAATGTAAGATTTGGCATGTCAATTAGGTTGCACAAGTATAGCACTAAACAATGACATTAATTTTCTGATGAAAGTGGCAAAATACAGGCCAACAGTTGTGAAATACCCTTATCTTACCTCAATGGGATATTACGGTGCACATACAGATTGGAAGTCTTGTCTCCATTTGTGCAGTTCACTAAAATCAAGCAACATTACCGTACAAGTAGCACAACATATGAAAGCACACTGCAGAATCATGTGAAAGAAGGCTAGTACTGACCTCTCATGACGCGGAATTCAAACAACTCACAAGAAGAAGATCTGAACCAAATTTGCCAACACGGATAGGAAGTAAGATCTCCTCTTGTGCAGTTCCACTAAGATCAAGCAATCAAGCAACGTTGTCGGTGTGACATTTTGGTTGAACTGCACAAAACACTCTTAAAACAAAAGTGTTTTGTGCAGTGCAACAAAAGGTCACAATGGCAACGAGGTGAAGTAGATAACCCTGTTTACACAGAGGTGCAAAGGAAACAACTAGTGGTCAATAACGGTGGATGACACAGAAGCCAACAAAAAGAAGCATCTACCTTATCTAAATGGGAAAGAAAGCAAGACAGTAGCATTTCTCAAACGGTGGCATTGATTAATATTAACAGAGAGATTATATTAACAATAAAATTCGTTAAACATGTAATTTGCTTTTAACTGTGGCATTGCATCAATTTTCCAGCGGCATTATTAGAGGGTGTTTGTTTACAGGGACATTTTGGTGGAGGGACTAAAAAAACTCCGTGTCAGTCCCATCTAAACCAAACAGGAGGGACTTTTAGGGACTAAAAGTGGGCATTTGGGACTAAAGAAAGAAGACCCCGAGGGAGAGTCTTTTTGGGACTTTTTCCAACAGTTGCCCCTGCCACGCATCGCACCTTGTCTCTATTAGTTCACTACTAGGGGTAACATGGTCTTTTAGCATGTCATTTAATAACCTCTAGTCCATGTTTAGTCCCTGGAACCAAGCAGGTAGGGACTAGGGAGTTTTTAACCAAACAGGGCCTTAGATTAACAACAGCTAAAGAGTTGCACGGGACAGTGGACGCACCAGCACCATGTGCATCTACCGATGTACTGGGGTGATGCACAGTCTGTTGCAACAAAGAACAAACAACCAAGGAGCATATTTGTGTTGGTCCCAGTTTTGTTATCTTTAGACACCTTTCCCTATGTGAGCGCAGCAAATCTAGTCCTGCTCAAACTCTACAGCCTTGTCCCCCAAAACAAAAGATCAGTTCGTTACAGATGTGCGTACTGCGTTTGTCATTGTTTTCCCTTTTCGACCAACGTAGGTGCTGGATAGCCAGTCTGTACTAGTACTTTCCCCACTTCCTTTCCTCTGTGAACCACGTCCTAGATTTATGCTATACAACTTTCCCCACTACTTTCCCCCATTCCTGTCCTCTTTGAACCACGTCTTAGATTCATGCGATACAACTTTCCCCACTACTTCCCCCTTCCTTTCCTTTTTGAACCACGTCCTAGATTCATGCTATACAACTTCTCCCACTACTTTCCCCCATTCCTTTCCTCCTTGAACCACGTCCTAGATTCATGGTATACAACTTTCCCCACTACTTTCCTGTTTGATCCAACACCTAGATTTGAGTGCAGAAGCGGAAAAAGCCCACATGCAGCTAGAGCAATGCATGTGGAATAAGTAAATTATACCTTAAGGTTCTTGGGGTGTGGTTCGGTGGGCGACCGGAGGCCGTTCGACCCACACTATGTACGGCGGCGAAGAAGAAGGGGTCGGAGGCCCTCCCGCGCCACCGCTGGGTGAAAGTGAACAGCTGCGCCGGTAGTGGATTCCCTCCCTCGCCGACGGCGACAGTGTTAAGCCTCCTTCCCTTCCCGGCGGACGGATCCTGCCGGCTTTTTGACCAGCAGTGAGGGGAGAGAGAGAGAGGCCAGCGAAGTCTTGTTTAGATCTGGAGAGGGTGAGAGAGTGTGAAGAGAGCAACTACAAGCAGACCAGCAGTGAGGGGAGAGAGAGAGGCCAACGAAGTCTTGTTTAGATCTGGAGAGGGTGAGAGAGTGTGAAGAGAGCAACTACAAGCGCTGAGGCTCCAGCGTGTATATATATACTGGAGAGAGTGTGAAGAGTGCAAACCCTAGAAAACAAGCGCCGAGGCTGCAGCTTATACGTGATGAGGTGATTATACGGTCACTACGAGATCGTATAGCTCCGTATCCATCCATTTTGACCAGTCAAAGAATCCTCCTGGCACGAATTATGCTCAAGTGTAGTTATCGAACCCGAGACCTCAAGTTTGATGAGCGAACAGGCTAACCAGCTACACAACCCTCCCGTTATGTTCAACGAGAGGAAAATAACCTTTTATACATTCCTGCATTCGTGTGACAAGCATGCCGTGTTTTTTGTGTGTGTGGGAGTCATTGGGATTTAAATCATAATCGTGTCATGTGGCTTTGGTGGTAAGACTATCCACAGTGGTGCAGAAATAATGCAGCCTTAGTCACCTTACCTCTCTCCACGTAGTACGTTGGGTCCCACCAGTCAGAGGGTGAAACAAACAAATTAATAAGAAAAATTAAAAGCGCCAGCGGTGTATCTTACCTCACACATCTCGCTACTGCTCGGGAACACTGTCCAATTGATCCCTCTGTTCGCTCACGTACTATTTTAAGTGAATCCTTATTATAACATGCACACAATTTTGGGCACTTGTATTCGACCTAAGTCAGTGTGCCACCGTATCTCGTACGACTCCCTCCGTCTAGGTGTAATAAGTCACGTTAGAAGGTGCAGCGGGACCAAGGTGCAAGCAGATTGGAGGAGAAGGAGAAACTTGACCGGTCATTCCTCCAATCAAAGCCCTGATTTCTGTCTCTAAACGCAACAATTAATCCAAACAACTAAGAGATGCCTCTTCTCTTCTTGTACGTACTCCATTTGTATCTCACTTCCTGTGGCTTCGCACTCGCACGATTTTCCTATTCTATGAACCTGTGTGTGCGTGTGCGTGTGCGTGTGTGTGTTTAACAGCATGTGTGTGTTAGAGAGAGCGACAGATCGACCTACTCCTACAGAGAGATGGTGTGTAGTGTACGATTTTAGCCGCGAGAGTCGGTGCATCCTCTCATTTCCGGGCGTCCGGTAGGGACAGGCGGACAGCTGCCACGCCCGCTCCTGACCAGCCTGGCCCACCCAAAGCCCCTCCATCGCCCGCGCGCGCTTCCCGCCCGAAACGGTCAGCGCCGCTCCAAAGAATCGGTGCCGCATTCATGCCCGGGCAGAGCGGACGCGACCTCTCACTGGCGCCTGCGTTGAAGGGAGAAGCGGATTCAAGAGTGATGGTTGCTTCGTCCGTCCAACTTACTGCTGGGTCTATGTGATTTGACGGCTCATTGGTCATTATTACTGAGGTGGTAGGACTGCTGGATGTCCCACGCTTTCGGCGAAAGGAGGTACTACTAGATTACAATTTTCTCCATTCTTACGGCGGAGGAGTGCAAGAGCAGTGAAAACACGCAGGCTCAGTGATTACATGGCCCACCTCACACTATCACCATATTTTCTGGACACCGTGCGACACCTAACTCTTTACATAGTACTCCCTCCGTTCCTAAATATAAGTCTTTGTAGAGATTCCACTAGGTGGACTACATACGGAACAAAATGAATGAATCTACACTTAAAATGCATCTATATACATCCGTATGTGGTTCATGGTGAAATCTCTACAAAGACTTATATTTAGGAACGGAGGAAGTACTTGTATAGTACGTACTGTAATTTATCAGCGAGATAGTACAATGCTATGAAGCTTCCAGCTTCTGTTACATGTATCTTGCGTCCAAGGTTGCCCGTTGCAACATTTCATCAAATACAAAGGAGACTAACATGCATGCTATTGCATCTCAATGATTGACAGATCATAGCAAATATGTACTCCCTCCGTTCCAAAATAAGTGTCTCAACTTTATGCTACATACGGAGCAAAATGAGTGAATCTACACTCTAAAATACGTCTATATACATCAGTGTTTGGAGTATGTACTAGTAGTTCATATTGAAATCTACTAAAGGACATATATATTCCAAACAATATGATAATCTCTCTAACCAAGGTAGTAGGGACGAGGAGTAAACGGAGGGAGTAGTAAAATTTTCTCCTCGTCCTGCGAGCCACCGCGCGCGTGGGCGAGGGAGCGGGCGTAAGGCGTACAGTACTACTACTACTCATGCAGTCCCTAGCCATTGAAACAGAGACAGCTAAAGAAAAAAATGATCCATGCAGTCCCTAGCCCTTGAACCGTAAACCCTAACCAGGCTTTAATTTGCTGGCAACGTCGGCGCTTCCTAAGAAATGAAGTTTGCAACCCTTCGACCATCGGATCATTTTGTGCAGTTTCACCAAAATCGAGATGAGCATCCCTGTGGCAAAGAAATTGAAGAAGCGTGATTAGAATAAGATTACTGGGACTAGTTGATGAGACATAAACTCATCACAAATACAGTACGTAGAAGCCAGTAGAGGTATGTGCGGGGCAAAGAAGTAGAGAAATATCCACATGGAGTGATGTGGGCAGCTGGAGCAGTGGTGCAAGCCGGCTGTAAAGGGAGTTGTACCTGAGGGATGTCGGGACGTAGCTCAACCTAGAGGAGGGCGGCGGGAGGAGGCAACTACCCACGTCGCGGCAGTGAGCAATGGACGAAGGCAACCTCACCGGCTTTGTGAGAGAGAATGGCGGGGACCCCTGATCGGGACGTGCCGACAGTGGGTTTTCGCCGTCGGCGACGGCGACCGCATCTACACTAAGCATCCACCCCTTCCCCCGGCGGACGTGATCCGCCGGGATGTTAGAGATGTGGCCACAGTGGTTTTGTGCGAGAGAGTGTGAAAACTGAAGAGAGCAACCCCAGCAAGCAACCGTGTAGGCTCGTCCTGCCTATGTATATAGTGGAGCGGTTTCCTTTTCTCTCCATATGAACCTATTTATATTGCGTACGTGCCACTGAAGAAAAAAAACTTTATTTATAAATGACGCGGCACCTACTACTCGTTCTCCTATAAACCTTGCGCTTGGCATCTCCAAACTATTAACCTTGCGATTGGCTCTTCGCCTCTTCGGGAAGTCGAGCAATAATGGTACTGCAGTATATATCGTTCTGGCTATATGAGACCGAATGAATTGCTGCACGTCCACCACGTGGCGAGGGTCGAGGGGCGAGGGAGAGTGCGTACTATTACGTCCGTTTCAATATGGACTACATACGGAGCAAAATGAGTGAATCTACACTCTAAAATACGTCTATATACATCAGTGTTTGGAGTATGTACTAGTAGTTCATATTGAAATCTACTAAAGGACATATATTCCAAACAATATGATAATCTCTCTAACCAAGGTAGGGACGAGGAGTAAACGGAGGGAGTACTAGTAAAATTTTCTCCTCGTCCTGCGAGCCACCGCGCGCGTGGGCGAGGGAGCGGGCGTAAGGCGTAGTAAGCAAGCTTCACCTCATCCTGCGAGCCACCGCGCCCGTGGGCGGGGGAGACGGCGTACTAAGCAAGCTTCTCCTCGTTCTGCGAGTTGACGGGACACATCAAAAGTACTCCAGTGTATAGAGCCTTGCCTCTAAGGTAGGCCCCACATGGTTTGCCTCTTTTTTAACATAACGCGTCAAGTCGCAATTTGTTTGTTCACCCGTGGTAGACGATCCTCCCTCCATCTAGTGGACAACCAGTACACGTGTCAAGTTACCACGTGGGCTGCCTTTTCGTACAGAAATGAGCTCCACCGTGTACCCGCGCGGGTGTGGTTGGGAAAGAGACGGGAGTACGTGCGCCGTGCGTGCACCTCTTCTCTTCGTGCACGTCCCCCACCTACGTGGGTGTGTGTGAGAGATACAAACCTAGACAAATGGCTTGTGCGTTCGTGAGTGTTTTTTGTTTTGGGGGGGAGGTTGATTTCGTGAATGTATTTGTGGGAATATGTGTCGATGACATCTCAAACAAAATTTTGCATGCAATGTGTGTGAAATGGAGGCCTATCCATATCATATATAGAGGGTCGGGCGATCCACGAGAAGAGAGGGAGGGGTCATAGATATCGATAGAGTCGAAGAGAGGATCAAGTGGGTGGGTGCGAGATCGATGAAGAGAGCCATCGAAATTGTGTGTGTGTGCAAGTCAAAGATATAGGGCGACTGACCTAGCTACCGGAACGTCAGAGGGCACAGGTCAAGTTTGTGTGTGGCAGGGAGACATGACTAGAGTGCTCGATGTATCGGTGTGTGTGTGTGTGTGTGTGCGAGGGGGTGGCGGAGGGGTAGGCAGAGGCCTAACTATAGAGGTAGAACGACTCGTATATGTGTTGAAAAGAAGAGACCCAGCTATGTCTTGAGGGAGATCGGTCGACATCCATACATAACTGAAGGACGGGAAATAGGATGGGACAGAGAGTGAGAGAGGAGAGAGAGAGGGAGGGAGAGGGGTAGAGTGCTGGATGGGTGATGGAGTTGCTTCTCGAAGATGGTGGGAGAGGCCTACTAGACAAACTGAGGGTGGAACTATAATATTATCAATAAGAGTGGGGATGTGTTTCTGTGTGTGCCTGTGCGTGATAGATCTGTCGGGACACATCCATGGATGATGAAGGGGAACCATGTGTTTGGTAAGCAAACCTAACTAGATCGGTAGATCAATTGTTGTTTGTCGGAGGAAGGGAGAGACATAACTAATGAGGTAGATCGATCGACGCGTGGGGAAAAACGAGTTATAAGGACCTAGCTAGCTATATGTATAGCGGGAGATCGGTCGGTGTACGTCCATTTGTTAGAGGCAAATAAGGCCCGGCGAGGCGGATAGACAGAGAGAATGGAGCTAGGAGGTGGTGCGAGAGGCCCAGCTACTAGCTAGATAGGGGGAGGAGTGTGCGGTTGTGAGATCGATGAAAAGAGGGGCGAGAGTTTACACGTGAGTGGGACCGTATGAGAGACACGAGGCAAGGACACATAAAGGAGGAGATTGAAGGTGCGTGTGTATGTTGTAGGCAGAAATCGCTGGAGAGGTTTATCGATCGGTGTGTGTCGGAAAGGAGTTGTGGAGACTGTGGGAGAATGACCTAAAGAAGAAAAAATGAATGTGCGCGATGGATAGAATGCTGAGGGAGGGGAGGGAGAGGAGGGCATGTGAATGAACGAGATAAAGTTAGTGGTAGCTACAAAGGTTAGAGGATTGTGTGGGTGTAAGAGACTAACAAAGATCATAATTTGATATGAAAGTGGATTCATATATTTGAATAGGAGATCATAGTGTTTTAAACATATGCATGCATGAATATAGCGGTGATACGCGTGTTGTGGTTTTGCACATGTTATACCATAATGTGATAATGCATGGCGTTTGCAACTCACAGCTAAATGTCGAACAATCTAAACCATACTATACATCGAACAATCTCACATTTTATTTGAATTTGTGATAATGTGTGGCGTTTGCAGCTTACAACTAAATATCGAACAATCTAAACAATACTATATATCGAACATTCTCACATTTTATTTGAATTTGTGGTAATGTGTGGTGTTTGCAACTCACATCTAAATACTTGTAGGCGTAGGGGGCGGGGCACCATACATAATGTGATAAACACATTATACATATGAGACATGGTTTAGTTTGTGAAGATCTAGCTAGAGCTTGAAATGTACTATGATTTGAAATCAACATAAAGTGGATTCAAAAAATCGAGTTCGAGTTCATATAGTACACATAGTTCATATGTAACTCGAGACTAATCATGTGGTGTGCTGTGAAGATAATACACAAACGATGGTTTAACTTGACAATAATGACGATTGTAGATCTTATTAAAACAGAGAAACGAATTCAAACGCTTTGACTTCACAACAATCATTATTGTAGATCTTATTCAAATAGAGAAACGAATTCAAATTTAGTTCATATTGAAGCGGTAGTATATACGTTTGGAATGCACTAAAACGTTCATTTGAGTACTAGGTTGCATGCATTATACACGTAGCGAAATATTTTAATTGAACATAACATGAATTCAAAGTTTTGAATGACATTTGTAGTGCGAATTGATTTGGTACAGTACACGTTAGGCTTGTCCGGAAATTTCAACCCGCGCCTTGTTAGCCCGAAATATTTAAGATATATCTTTGTCTCGTTGTGCTCCGACAACTCCCTCCATCTCAACCCGCGCCTTGCTATTCCAAAATTACAACGCGCGCGAAAACTCCCACCTCCTGTGAAATCCCGACACGCGAAATGCCCGTGATACCCCTGAACCGAAAGAACCGCCTCAAATCGGTGGGGGTACTTTCGTAACTTACCCCACATTTCGGACAAGCGCGTCCCTAAGCCATGGTTCCCCACTCCCATCCCATCCGCCCACCCATTCGTACACCGAGGCCGGGAAAACCCGCGAAGCCCCACACCCTCCTCCGTCCGCCACCCAGCCGGAGCCTCTTCCCCAACGACGTCGTCCACAGCAACACCTCGACGTCCCTCATCCACCGTACCGGATGAGGATCCGTCGTCGATCTGGTCGTCCCGCCGGTTCAGCCACCCCGTCCTCCACCTCCAAGGAGCTGCCCCGACGTTCCCCTCGTCTTTCGCGCCACCTCCATTCCCACACCACCGTCTTCACCTACACCACCGGAAGAGCATCAGCATCACCGTTTCCTCGGATGAAGCTGCGGCCTAATCGGCGCCACCAAAGAGGTTGTACACTAATCGCCGCATTTTCTTCTTGATTCGATCTCACGGTGCTGCCGGCGCTCGGTCCTGAGCCGACACGGCGCGGCTCCATCCACCGCGGCATCGCCGGCCACTTCCTCCACGGCGTCGCTCCCTCAGCGGCGACGTCCACATCAGTAGGAGCTGCTGCTGCTTTAGCTCTCGCTCGCGCTGCTGCTCTGCTCTTGCTCTCGGTCCCTTGCCTGGTCTACTCTTGCTCTTGCTCGCGCTGCTGCTCTCGCTCTTGCTCTTGCTTGCGATGCTGCTCCGATTTAGCTACACTTCAGTCGACTGAATCGACTTTTGGGTCAGTCGATTTTCAGGGGGTGGGGGGCTCGCCGGAGTTAAGGAAGAACTAGTCGCAGCAGGGAGTGGGGCTCGCCGGAGAAGTACTCCACTATCTATCTTAGGGTTTAGGGCGGGGCGGTGGTGGGGCGGTGGCATGGGGATCGCCGAAGAAAAAGCTCGGCACGGGGGGGCCTAGAGGGATGGCCGGGGCGGCGGCGGACCGGCGGTGGGGAGTGTTTTCGGGGCGGGCGGGGCGGCGCACCGCCGGCCGCGAGCGGCGTGGGGAGGTTGTTTGGCCGGTGGTGGCTGGTGGCTCAGGGGGGTGGAGGTTGAAGATGAATTGCAGGCCCTTGATTTCATATCCAACGGCTGCAAAATCGACTGACCAGAGATGAAAAAGTCAGTCGACTGACGTGTAGCCTCACCTCTAGTGCGTTCAGTTTCGACAGTAAAATTCAGTTTCGACAGCAAAATTCAGTTTCGACAGTCAAGTTTGGTTTTGACAGTTAAATTCAGTTTCGACAGTTAAGTTCAGAGATGAGCGGCTGATGTATACATCTAGCACTTTGTGGTTATGTATTTTACGTCATCTATTGGAGATGCTATTAGAATTCCACTCAGGTTAACGTTGTCTCTCTTGTCCTGCTTCAGCCTCGGCGTCGTACAACTCACCGGAGCTGCTCCAACGACGAAACCCTCCATCACAGCGGAGCAGTACCTCGGGCTCCATCTCCAGACGCCTAAGATCTTCTTCCCCTCCTCCGACAGCCAAGTCAGCCGGAGCATCCTCACCGGCCAACCCAATCACGCTGAGATCGACATGGCTTCGCCAAAGAGGTTGTACACTTCTTGTGGTTTGACTTAATCTCACCATGCTTCTTTGCATCCTGTGATCTTCCAATTCTTGTGAACCAAACACCCAGATTGGCAGAAATCCTGTGTTTTTAAATTCTCTGTTTTGCACGTGCATTCCTATCCTATTCCTGTCTATTTCCTATCCCTGCATTGTTAGAATCCTCAAATTCAAACAAGCCCTTACACAATTACTTCTGTTACAGATATGTGTCAAAGAAAACCTTGTGTGGTTTGTCCTGCTCCTGCGGTGCTGTGTTCCACCCCAGCTCAGCTGCTCCAACGACGGAAGGGTTCACCACAGCAGGGATCCGCTCTCCAGACTGTCTTTCGCCGCCTCAGATCTTCTTCCCCGCCGCCGGCAGCCACGACAACTGCATTACCATCATCAACTGAGCAGATGACCTTGAGGACTACACGGGTCCGCAAGAGAGGTCGCACTCTTCCGTGTCTGCTTACGTTATGCATCGCTTAATATGATGACATGCTACTTTATCGTCGTGTTCACCTATTAGACTCCGACTCAGGTCCAAACTTATGCTGAAACTTGAGTTTTTAAATGGTTGTGGGGTACATATTGGGGCAGCAATCAGTACTATCTGTCTACTATCTGGTTAATCTCGGGTGTCTACTATGAGTTTCATGTTGGGTGCAAACAAACATTAAAGGAGCCATTATCTGTATTTTTTAACTAAAGCTATTATCTGCCTGCTATCATTGGTTTTGGGTCTATCCACAGTTTGCTACCATCACTCTGGATTTGTGCATGCACTCCTTACATAATCTCACTATGTTTTATTCCTATGCATGTCAGTTATTGTACACAATGGAACTGAACATGTAGAGCAAAAGAGACGAGCCTTGCGTGGCAATAAAATTTCATGCAGACGTCGCTCCATGGTGGGCGCAAAGGCAGCCCCCCCTCCACCCATTTCGGATCGTAATCAAGAGGAAGATAACTGTTCTGAGGGGGATTCAGAAGCAGAAGACCACTCCTATTTACCCCATGAGGTCTTCGCTCTAACTTGGCATGCTGATGTTGGTTATATCATGCATATGGTGCCTTGCATTGCTTACTTTATACATCAAATATGTCAACTGCTTAGTTTAGACATGCTTTGTGTGAATGCCATCTGTTTAGTTTATTCATCGTTTATGTGAATTATGCAATGCCATCTTGTTTAGCCAGGCATCATATATGTGAATTTTGCAATGCCATCCTGCTTAGCCAGTCATCTTATATGTGAATTATATCAGGCCATCCTTTTTTCGTTACGTATTACATTTGTCAACAATGTTAGTACATTCAACTACTCTTCGTGTGCATCAGCCATTTGACACGGTGATGGAAAATTCTGGAGTGAAAACAAGGTCTTCAGAGCAGACTATGCTATCTGACGAAGCGCATATCTCGCTGGTTACGGATAGCTCCTCAGAGGAGGATTCAGAGACAGATGACCAGTCCTATCCCCCCCCTGAGGTGCATGCTCTAACTTGGCAGGGTTATGTTGCTCATATCGTGCGTATGGTATCTTGCATTGCTATGTCATTTGCTTAGTTTAGACATGATTTGTGTGAATGCCACCTGTTTAGTGTCTAATTACCATATATGTGAATTATGCAATGCCATCTTTTTGCAAGACATTATATATGTGAATTATGCAATGCTATCTTGTTGCAAGGCATTATATATGTGAATTATGCAATGCCATGCTGTTTAGCCAAGCGTCATATATGTGAATTATATCATGCCGTCCTTTTTTTGTATTTCTCATTGCTTTTGTCGACAATGTTTGTATATTCAACTGCTCTTCCTGTGCGTCAGCCATTCGAATTGGTGATGGAGAAATCTGGAGTGAAAACAAGGTCTTCAGAGCAGACAATGCTACCTGGTGAAGCAGATATGTTGCTGGTTACACATAGCTCTTCAGAGGAGGATTCAGAGGCAGATGACCAGTCCTATTATCCCCCTGAGGTGTATGCTCAAACTTGGCAGGGTTATATTACTCATATCATGCATATGTTGTATTGCAATGCTTAGTTTTTACATCATATACACGATATTGAATGCCATCTCCTTAGTTGACACATCATATATGCGATTGCCCTCTGCTCACTTCCTTAGTATATAATGTTGGAAATATGCCCTAGAGACAATAATAAAATGGTTCTTATTGTATTTGCTTGTTCACGATAATTGTCTATTGTTCATGCTATAATTGTATTAACTGGAAACCATAATACATGTGTGAATACATAGACCACAACATGTCCCTAGAAAGCCTCTAGTTGACTAGCTCGTTGATCAATAGATGGTTATGGTTTCCTGACCATGGACATTGGATGTCATTGATAACGGGATCACATCATTAGGAGAATGATGTGATGGACAAGACCCAATCCTAAGCATAGCACAAGATCGTGTAGTTCGTTTTGCAAGAGCTTTTCTAATGTCAAGTATCATTTCCTTAGACCATGAGATTATGCAACTCCCGGATACCGTAGGAATGCTTTGGGTGTACCAAACGTCACAACGTAACTGGGTGGCTATAAAGGTGCACTACAGGTATCTCCGAAAGTGTCTGTTGGGTTGGCACGAATCGAGACTGGGATTTGTCACTCCGTATGACGGAGAAGTATCTCTGGGCCCACTCGGTAATGCATCATCATAATGAGCTCAATGTGACTAATGAGTTAGCCACGGTATCATGCGTTATGGAATGAGTAAAGAGACTTGCCGGTAACGAGATTGAACGAGGTATTGGGATACCGATGATCGAATCTCGGGCAAGTAACATACCGATAGACAAAGGGAATTGTATACGGGATTGATTGAATCCCTGACACTGTGGTTCATCCGATGAGATCATCGTGGAACATGTGCGAGCCAACATGGGTATCCAGATCCCGTTGTTGGTTATTGGCCGGAGAACGTCTCGGTCATGTCTATATGGTTCCCGAACCCGTAGGGTCTACACACTTAAGGTTCGGTGACGCTAGAGTTGTTATGGGAAATTGTATGTGGTTACCGAAGGTTGTTCGGAGTCCCGGATGAGATCCTGGATGTGACGAGGAACTCCGGAGTGGTCCAGAGGTGAAGATCGATATATTGGACGAAGGGTATTGGAGTCCGGAATTGTTCTGGGGGTACCGGGTGACGACCAGCGTGTCCGAAAAAGGTTTCGGAGCCCCGGCAAGCGTTGGGGGGCCTTATGGGCCAAGGGGAGGGGCACATCAGCCCACTAAGGGGTTGTGCGCCCCTCCCACCCCATCTCACATAACGTGGAGAGGTGGGGGCGCCTCCCCTAGGGCAGCCACCCCTCCCGGCTTGGGGGCAAGTTTCCTAGGGGTGGGGGCGCCCAAACCTATCTAGGGTTTCCCATGTTGCCACCGCCCCTCCCATAGGGAACCCTAGGGCGCCTCCTCCACCCCCCTTCCCCCTATATATAGTGATGAAGATAGAGGGAAGCCGCACCCCTTCCCTGGCGCAGCCCCTCCCTCCTCCAACTCTTCCTTCTCCTCCGTAGAGCTTGGCGAAGCCCTGCAGGAATACCACAAGCTCCACCACCACGCCGTTGTGCTGCCGGAGTTTTCCCTCAACTTCTCCTCTCTCCTTGCTGGATCAAGAAGAAGGAGACGTCCCCGGGCTGTACGTGTGTTGAACGTGGAGGCGCCGTCCGTTCGGCGCTAGATCGGATCTTCGGCGATTTGAATCGCCACGAGTACGACTCCATCAACCGCGTTCTTGTAACGCTTCCGCTTAGCGATCTTCAAGGGTATGAAGATGCACTCCCTCTCTCTCGTTGCTAGTATCTCCTAGATTGATCTTGGTGACACGTAGGAAAATTTTGAATTATTACTACGTTCCCCAACAGTGGCATCATGAGCTAGGTCTATGCGTAGATTCTATGCACGAGTAGAACACAAAGTGGTTGTGGGCGATGATTTGGTCAATTTGCTTGTCGTTACTAGTCTTATCTTGATTCGGCGGCGTTGTGGGATGAAGCGGCCCGCACCGACCTTACACGTACTCTTACGTGAGACAGGTTCCACCGACTGACATGCACTTGATGCATAAGGTGGCTAGCGGGTGTCTGTCTCTCCCACATTAGTCGGATCGGATTCGACGAAGAGGGTCCTTATGAAGGGTAAATAGCAATTGGCATATCACCGTTGTGGCTTTTGCGTAGGTAAGAAATGTTCTAGAAACCCATAGCAGCCACGTAAAACATGCAACAACAATTAGAGGACATTTAACTTGTTTTTGCAGGGTATGCTATGTGATGTGATATGGCCAAAAGGATGTGATGAATTATATATATATGTGATGTATGAGATTGATCATGTTCTTGTAATAGGAATCACGACTTGCATGTCGATGAGTATGACAACCGGCAGGAGCCATAGGAGTTGTCTTAATTTATTGAATGACCTGTGTGTCAATGAAAAACGCCATGTAATTACTTTACTTTATTGCTAACCGTTAGCCATAGTAGTAGAAGTAATAGTTGGCGAGACAACTTCATGAAGACACGATGATGGAGATCATGGTGTCATGCCGGTGACGAAGGTGATCATGCCGCGCCTCAAAGATGGAGATCAAAGGCGCAAGATGATATTGGCCATATCATGTCACTTTATGATTTGCATGTGATGTTTATCATGTTTACATCTTATTTGCTTAGAACGACGGTAGCATAAATAAGATGATCCCTCACTAAAATTTCAAGAGATGTGTTCCCCCTAACTGTGCACCGTTGCGAAGGTTCGTTGTTTCGAAGCACCACGTGATGATCGGGTGTGATAGATTCTAACGTTCGCATACAACGGGTGTAAGCCAGATTTACACATGCGAAACACTTAGGTTGACTTGACGAGCCTAGCATGTACAGACATGGCCTCGGAACACAAGAGACCGAAAGGTCGAACATGAGTCGTATAGTAGATACGATCAACATGAAGATGTTCACCGATGATGACTAGTCCGTCTCACGTGATGATCGGACATGGCCTAGTTGACTCGGATCATGTATCACTTAGATTACTAGAAGGATGTCTATCTAAGTGGGAGTTCATTAAATAATCAGATGAACTTAATTATCATGAACATAGTCAAAAGGTCTTCGCAAATTATGTCGTAGCTTACGCTTTGGTTCTACTATTTAAGATATGTTCCTAGAGAAAATTTAGTTGAAAGTTGATAGTAGAAATTATGCGGACTGGGTCCGTAACTGAGGATTATCCTCGTTACTGCACAGAAGGCTTATGTCCTTAATGCACCGCTCGGTGTGCTGAACCTCGAACATCGTTTGTGGATGTTGCGAACATCTGACATACACGTTTTGATGACTACGTGATAGTTCAGTGCGTAATGCTAATGGTTTAGAATTGAGGCGCCAAAGACATTTTTGAAACATCGCAGAACATATGAGATGTTCCAAAGACTCAAATTGGGATTTCAGACTAGTGCCCACGTTAAGAGGTATGAGACCTCTGACAAGTTTCTTAAGCCTGCAAACTAAGGGAGAAAAGCACAATCATTGAGCATGTGCTTAGATTGTCTAAGTACTACAATCGCTTGAATCGAATGGGAGTTAATCTTCCAGATGAGATAGTGATGGTTCTCCATAGTCACTGCCACCAAGATATTAGAGCTTCGTGATGAACTATAACATATCAGGGATAGACATGATGATCCTTGAGCAATTCGCGATGTTTGACACCGCGAAAGTAGAAATCAAGTAGGAGCATCAATTGTTGATGGTTAGTAAAACCACAGTTTCAAGAAGGGATACTTCATGAAACGGCAAATCAGTTGCTGCTCTAGTGAAGAAACCCAAGGTTGAACCCAAACCCGAGACTAAGTGCTTCTGTAATGAGGGGAACGGTCACTGAAGCAGAACTACCCTAGATACTTGGTAGATGAGAAGGCTGGCAAGGTCCACAGAAGTATTTTGGATATACGTTATATTAATGTGTACTTTACTAGTACTCCTAGTAGCACCAGGGTAATAAATACCGGTTCGGTTGCTAAGTGTTAGTAACTCAAAAAAAGGCTACAGAGACTAGCTAAAGGTGAGATGACGATATGTTGGAAGTGTTTCCAAGGTTGATGTGATCAAACATCGCACGCTCCCTCTACCATCGAGATTGGTGTTAAACCTAAATAATTGTTATTTGGTGTTTGCGTTGAGCATAGACATGATTGGATTATGTTTATCGCAATACGATTATTCATTTAAGGAGAATAATGGTTACTCTGTTTATTTGAATAATACCTTCAATGGTCTTGCACCTAAAATAAATGGTTTATTGAATCTCGATCGTAGTGATACACATGTTCATGCCAAAAGATATAAGATAGTAATGATAATACCACATACTTGTGGCACTGCCATTTGAGTTATATTGGTATAAAACGCATGAAGAAGCTCCATGTTGATGGATCTTTGGACTCACTCGTTTTTGAAAAGATTGAGACATGCGAACCATGTCTATTGGTATATATGCATGAAGAAAGTCCATATAGATGGATCGTTTGGACTCACTTAATTTTGAATCACTTGAGACATGCAAATCATACCACATTGGCAAGATGACTGAAAGGCCTCGTTTTCAGTAAGATGGAACAAGAAAGCACCTTGTTGGAAGTAATACATTTTGATGTGTGGAGTCCTATGAGTGCTGAGGCACGCAGTGGATATTGTTGTGTTCTTACTTCACAGATAATTTGAGTAGATGCTGAGTATATTTACTTGATGAAACACAAGTCTGAATTATTGAAAGGTTTAAGTAATTTCAGAGTGAAGTTGAAGATCGTCGTGACAAGAGGAAAAAATGTCTATGATATGATCATAGAGATGAATATCTGAGTTACGAGTTTGGCACACAATTAAGACATTGTGGAAATTGTTTCACAACTAATACCGCCTGGAACACCACAGTGTGATGGTGTGTCCGAACATCATAACTGCACCCTATTGGATATGGTGCATACCATGATGTCTCTTATTGAATTACCACTATCGTTTATGGGTTAGGCATTAGAGACAACCGCATTCACTTTAAATAGGGCACCAGACAATTCCATTGAGACGACACCGTATGAACTATGGTTTAGAGAAACCTAAGCTGTTGTTTCTTAAAAGTTTGGGGCTGCGACGCTTATGTAAAAAAACTTTCAGGCTGATAAGCTCGAACCCAAAGCGGATAAATGCATCTTCATAGAATACCCAAAACAGTTGGGTATACCTCCTATTGCAGATCCGGAAGCAAAAGTGATTGTTTCTAGAAATGGGGCCTTTCTCGAGGAAAAGTTTCTCTCGAAAGAATTGAGTGGGAGGATGGTGGAGACTTGATGAGGTTATTGAACCGTCACTTCAACTAGTGTGTGTAGCAGGGCACAGGAAGTTGTTCATGTGGCACCTACACCAATTGAAGTGGAAGCTTACGATAGTGATCATGAAACTTCGGATCAAGTCACTACCAAACCTCGTAGGTCGACAAGGATGCGTACTACTTCAGAGTGGTACGTAATCCTGTCTTTGAAGTCATGTTGCTAGACAACAGTGAACCTACGAGCTATGGAGAAGCGATGGTGGGCCCGGATTCCGATGAATGGCTCGAGGCCATAAAAATCCGAGAGAGGATCCATGTATAAAAGCAAAGTATAGACTTTGGAAGAACTACTTGATGGTCGTAAGGTTGTTGGGTGCAGATGGATTTTAAAAGGAAGACGGACAATGATGGTAAGTGTCACCATTAAAAAGGCTCGACTTGTCATTAAGATGTTTTCCGACAAGTTCAAGGAGTTGACTACGATGAGACTCTCTCACTCATAGCAATGCTAAGAGTCAGTTGGAATTATATTAGCAGTTACTGCATTATTTATGAAATCTTGCAGATAGGATGTCAAAACATTGTTTCCTCGACGATTTTCTTGAGGAAAGGTTGTATGTGATACAACCAGAAGGTTTTGTCAATCCTGAAATATGCTAACAAGTATGCAAAGCTCCAGCAATCCTTCTAAGGACTGGAGTAAGCATCTCGGAGTTGGAATGTACGCTTTGATGAGATGATCAAATATTTTGGGTTTATACAAAGTTTATGAGAAACTTGTATTTCCAAAGAAGTGAGTGGGAGCACTATAGAATTTTTGATGAGTATATGTTGTTAACATATTGTTGATCAAAAATGATGTAGAATTTCTGGAAAGCATACAGGGTTATTTGAAAAGTGTTTTTCAATGGAAAACCTGGATTAAGCTACTTGAACATTGAGCATCAAGATCTATAAGGATAGATCAAAAACGCTTAATAGTACTTTCAAATGAATACATACCGTGACAAGATTTTGAAGGAGTTCAAAATAGATCAGCAAAGAAGGAGTTCTTGGCTGTGTTACAAGGTGTGAGTATTGAGTAAGACTCAAGACCTGATCACGGCAGAAGAGAGAGAAAGGACGAAGGTCGTCCCCTATGCTTTAGACGTAGGCTCTACAGTATGCTATGTTGTGTACCGCACCTGAAGTGTGCCTTGCCATGAGTCAGCCAAGGGGTACAAGAGTGATCCAGGAATGGATCACATGACAGCGGTCGAACTTATCCTTAGTAACTAGTGGACTAAGGAATTTTCTCGATTATGGAGGTGGTAAAAGAGTTCGTCGTAAAGGGTTACATCGATACAAACTTTGACACTAATCCGGATGACTCTGAGTAGTAAACCGGATTCGTATAGTAGAGCAGTTATTTGGAATAGCTCCAAGTAGCGCGTGCTAGCTGCATCTACAAGATGACATAGAGATTTGTAAAGCACACACGGATCTGAAAGGTTCAGACCCGTTGACTAATAACCTCTCTCACAAGCGAGATATGAACAAACCCCATGGGTGTTGGATTCATTACAATCACATAGTGATGTGAACTAGATTATTGACTCTAGTGCAAGTGGGAGACTGTTGGAAATATGCCCTAGAGACAATAATAAAATGGTTCTTATTGTATTTGCTTGTCCATGATAATTGTCTATTGTTCATGCTATAATTGTATTAACTGGAAACCGTAATACATGTGTGAATACATAGACCACAACATGTCCCTAGTAAGCCTCTAGTTGACTAGCTCATTGATCAATAGATGGTTATGGTTTCCTGACCATGGACATTGGATGTCATTGATAACGGGATCACATCATTAGGAGAATGATGTCATGGACAAGACCCAATCCTAAGCATAGCACAAGATCGTGTAGTTCGTTTTGCAAGAGCTTTTCTAATGTCAAGTATCATTTCCTTAGACCATGAGATTATGCAACTCCCGGATACTGTAGGAATGGTTTGGGTGTACCAAACATCACAACGTAACTGGGTGGCTATAAAGGTGCACTACAGGTATCTCCGAAAGTGTCTGTTGGGTTGGCACGAATCGAGACTGGGATTTGTCACTCTGTATGACGGAGAGGTATCTCTGGGCCCACTCGGTAATGCATCATCATAATGAGCTCAATGTTACTAATGAGTTAGCCACGGGATCATGCGTTACGGAACGAGTAAAGAGACATGCCGGTAACGAGATTGAACGAGGTATTGGGATACCGACGATCGAATCTCGGGCAAGTAACATACCGATAGACAAAGGGAATTGTATACGGGATTGATTGAATCCCCGACATTGTGGTTCATCCGTTGAGATCATCATGGAACATGTGCGAGCCAACATGGGTATCCAGATCCCGTTGTTGGTTATTGGCCGGAGAACGTCTCGGTCATGTCTATATGGTTCCCGAACCCGTAGGGTCTACACACTTAAGGTTCGGTGATGCTAGAGTTGTTATGGGAAATTGTATGTGGTTACCGAAGGTTGTTCGGAGTCCCGGATGAGATCCTGGACGTGACGAGGAACTCCGGAGTGGTCCGGAGGTGAAGATCGATATATTCGACGAAGGGTATTGGAGTCCAGAATTGTTCTGGGGTATCGGGTGACGACCAGCGTGTCCGAAAGGGGTTTCGGAGCCCCGGCAAGCGTTGGGGGGCCTTATGGGCCAAGGGGAGGGGGCACATCAGCCCACTAAGGGGCTGTGCGCCCCTCCCACCCCATCTCACGTAACGTGGAGAGGTGGGGGCGCCTCCCCTAGGGCAGCCACCCCTCCCGGCTTGGGGGGCAAGTTTCCTAGGGGTGGGGGCGCCCAAACCCATCTAGGGTTTCCCCTGTGGCCACCGCCCCTCCCCTAGGGAACCCTAGGGTGCCTCCTCCACCCCCTTCCCCTATATATAGTGAGGGAGATAGAGGGCAGCCGCACCCCTTCCCTGGTGCAGCCCCTCCCTCCTCCAACTCTTCCTTTTCCTCCGTAGAGCTTGGCGAAGCCCTGCAGGAATACCACAAGCTCCACCACCACGCCGTCGTGCTGCCGGAGTTTTCCCTCAACTTCTCCTCTCTCCTTGCTGGATCAAGAAGGAGGAGACGTCCCCGGGTTGTACGTGTGTTGAACGCGGAGGCGCCGTCCGTTCGGCGCTAGATCGGATCTTCCGCGATTTGAATCGCCGCGAGTACGACTCCATCAACCGCGTTCTTGTAACGCTTCAGCTTAGTGATCTTCAAGGGTATGAAGATGCACTCCCTCTCTCTCGTTGCTAGTATCTCCTAGATTGATCTTGGTGACACGTAGGAAAATTTTGAATTATTACTACGTTCCCCAACATATAAATCATATATTTGAATTATATCATGCCATGATGTTTACATAGACAGCATGTATCTGAATTATGGCATGCCAACCCATTTTCTAAAGACATAATATAGTTATATCATCTCATGCTGTTCACATAGTCATCATATTTTGAATTATGTCATTCTATCCGTGAATTATATCATGCCATCATGTTTCCATCGACGGCATGTTTGTGATTTATGGCATGCCAACCACTTTAATAGACACATCGTATAGTTATATCATGTCATCCTGTTTACATAGTCATCATATTTTGAAGTATGTCATTCTATCCTGTTTAGTTAGCCATCATACATGTGAAATTGTGTCATGCTATCCTGTTTAATTAGCCATCATATATTTGAAATTATGTCCTGCTATTCTGTTTGGTTAGACAACATAAATGTGAATTATTTCATGCCCTGTTTTCTTCCCTACTATCCATTGCACCTGTCTATCTTACAATGTTTGTACATTCAATTACTTTTCTTGTTTATCAGCCATTTCAATTGGAGGGGGTGATGGCAGTATCTGTGGGAGTAAAAACACGGTCTTCAGAAAAGATCGTGCTACCTGTCGATGGAGATAGAACCACGGTTGTACTTGCCCAAGAACCAGCCCCACCACACATAACCCAGACTGATGCAGATTGGACCCCTACCCAGTTGGACAGAGAACCAGCTACACCCCTTCTAACCCCAACCCCAGCAGATAGTAACCCAGTTCCCGTTGACACAGCACCGTCTCCACCTCAGAGCACCCAAACACGAGCAGTTAGTAAGGCAACTGCAGTGCCCAAAGCACGAGGACCACCACTCCGAACCCCAAGTCAACGCTTAAAGCAGAAGAAGAATTGTTCTCAGGTCAGGTTCCATAGCTATGGTTCATACTACTTTGCTCTTGCATCACTGTATTTACTCATACCAACTAATTTCAAATTTGAAGGATGCAATCGAAACTCCAATGGCGCAACAGGTATGTTTTAAACCTGTTTCTTTAACGTGTTTGCTGTTGTAACTTGCTCTATGTTGATTTCAGTTTCAATTGAATAAACAGGTATGTTCTCATGCCATGCACATTACAAGTGGTGTTATTGCTGTGTAGTTTCCTACACTTATATTCTGTCTATGCTGCTTTGTCTTAAATAAATATGATTCGAACTGTATCTATCTTGATTTGGCAACATAAACTAGAATGATATAGACCATACAGTGACCATACTACATAGATATATGTTTGTTTCATGCTGTTATCCTATCCACCTTACTGCTAAACTGGTTTACCAAAATGAGTTTTGTATACTACATTGTAAACCTGTGATGTGTTTATTTGTTTCTCCTTTAGAACGCGGATAAAATATTGGAGAAGAGTACCCCGTTATGCAATGGTAAAGGAAGTAATGCAGATCAGGTTCAAGATAGTGAGACATCCCCAATGTTCTCCAAGAATGCTGATAAAAACTATATTGAAGACACTGAGACAACCCCAAAGTCCTGCCTTGATGTAGTGTTCGAGTTACTGGCTACTACTGCTGGCACCAGCTCTTCGTACTCGCTGCCTGAATCAGTTCGGCTTCTTGAGTCTCAACTTCAAGTTAAAAGACATCGATCAGATGTTATGCGACAGGAAGCCGAAGGACTGAGGAAGTCCCTGCAGAATTCAGATGCATACTTTCTGGTGCAACAACAAGTGCTGGAGGATTTAAGCGCCAAACAAGAGAAAGTTAATAAGCTTGCTAAGCATCTTGCCAGCATTATGGGTACCCAGGATATTGTTTCTTGAGCTCTTCTGAAGTGGTTTCAGTTCTGGACTTGTTTTGCTGCGGCGTTTATATGCTGCTTTGTTCCCTATATTTGCATTTGTGGCGAACTTTGATGCCCAGTGGATGTAATATGTGTAATAGCCGTGATAGCCTAGCGTAAGTTACTTGCTTATTTATATCCGTTGTCTTGTTTATTTGTTTTCTTGTATTCAGTGCAGTTCTTTTTCCGCGGTTTGCTAGTGGCCGGAATAACCTATTTTTTAAAACTAGGCCACATTAACAATGGGCTACATATTTACTGTAGTTAACATGGGCCTCCTACGGGCCATAGAAACAATGGGCCTTCTAAGGGTCGTAGAAACAATGGGCCTTCTATGGGGCGTAGACACAATGGGCATCTACGGGCCGTATCATCAATGGGCCTTCTACGGGCCGTATGATCGGTTGGCCAAACATGGGCCAATAACAAACCACATTATGGCCGTAAATGGGCTAGAGTTGAAATCGTCCGTTCATGGGCCGACCATAACGGGCCATCGTTAATAGGCCATATTTGATGACGCTATGAAAACGGCCCAACGTATTAACGGGCCACAAACGGGCCGACTGTAACCACGCGCTGTATTTGGCCCACAAGCAGAAAATGACAGTAACGTGCCGAAAGTAAACGAATGCTGGAAATGAGCCCAAGAATAAATGGGACCTAAGAACGCCGAAAGATAACATGGGCTGGAAACGGCCCAACGAAATAATGGGCCGTTAATGGGTATAAAGTGATACACTGTTCATTACGGGCCAGTTTTACCACGGGCCGTTAGTGGGCCGAGGGTTACTAAGGGCCTCATATGGGCCAAAAGACGTCATGGGCCATACATGGGCCAGAAGTTAAAACGTGCTGGAATTATATTGGACGGCCCAGATGACGCTACTGGGCCTAATTCGGATAGGCCGTAAACGGGCCCTGGGTTAGCGGGCTGTAAATGGGCTATACACGAACAGGCGGTAAACAGGCTTGCCGTGGGCCGGCCCGCCACCTTTTGACCAAGTCAAACGGGCCAGCCTTTTCACAGGAATGGGCCTCTGTTGGGCCATGCCACGTGTCAACGTATCATAGGCACTTTGGGTCCAATGAGTGGATGACGTCTGTCCCAACGGTGAGCTGACACGTGTTTCCTCCAGCCAATGATGATTTTACACGTGGAAAATCCCCATTGGTCGGGGCTGTTAACGGGTTATCGGATCCAAAACCGGACCCGATAGCTTCACGGCATTCCGTTACGGTGGATGCCACGTGTCGGTCACCCTTGACGAAAGCACTTTATGACGCACGATTTATTGTCATGGAAGTGGACACTTCCGTGATGATAATTTAGGTAATGTCATGGAACACTTCTATGACAGCACAGGTATGACTATCTTGATTCTGTCATAAATTTGTCATGGATGTACATGCATGACAGAAAACGTGACCTACTGTGACAAACACGTATCATCACGGAAGTGTATTTTTTTGTAGTGCCGCGCGGGTGCCAGTGCCCCCCTCAGCAGCATGGATGGCCGCCGGATCGACCGCTTCCTTGCACCAACGTGATATGTCTCCAACGTATCTATAATTTTTGATTGCTCCATGCTATATTATATTCTGTTTTGGACATTATTAGGCTTTATTATTCACTTTTATATTATTTTTTGGGACTAACCTATTAACCGGAGGCCCAGCCCAGAATTGCTGTTTTTTTGCCTATTTCAGAGTTTCGCAGAAAAAGAATATCAAACGGAGTCCAAACGGAATGAAACCTTCGGGAACGTGATTTTCGGAACGAACGTGATCCAGAGGACTTGGACCCTACGTCAAGACATCAATCAGGAAGCCACAAGGTAGGGGGCACGCCTACACCCCCCCCCCCCCAGGCGCGCCCTCCACCCTCGTGGGCCCCCTGTTGCTCCACCGACGTACTTCTTCCTCCTATATAAACCTACGTACCCCCAAACTACCAGATACGGAGCCAAAAACCTAATTCCACCGCCGCAACCTTCTGTACCCGTGAGATCCCATCTTGGGGCCTGTTCCGGAGCTCCGCTGGAGGGGGTATCGATCACGGAGGGCTTCTACATCAACACCATAGCCTCTCCGATGATGTGTGAGTAGTTTACCTCAGACCTTCGAGTCCATAGTTATTAGCTAGATGGCTTCTTCTCTCTTTTTGGATCTCAATACAATGTTCACTCCCTCTCTCGTGGAGATCTATTCGATGTAATCTTCTTTTGCGGCGTGTTTGTTGAGACCGATGAATTGTGGGTTTATGATCAAGTTTATCTATGAACAATATTTGAATCTTCTAAATTCTTTTATGTATGATTGGTTATCTTTGCAAGTCTCTTCGAATTATCAGTTTGGTTTGGCCTACTAGATTGATCTTTCTTGCAATGGGAGAAGTGCTTAGCTTTGGGTTCAATCTTACGGTGTCCTTTCCCAGTGACAGTAGGGGCAGCAAGGCACGTATTGTATTGTTGCCATCGAGGATAACAAGATGGGGTTTTATCATATTGCATGAATTTATCCCTCTACATCATGTCATCTTGCTTAAAGCATTACTCTGTTCTTATGAACTTAATACTCTAGATGCATGCTGGATAGCGGTCGATGTGTGGATTAATAGTAGTAGATGCAGGCAGGAGTCGGTCTACTTGTCTCGGACGTGATGCCTATATACATGATCATACCTAGATATTCTCATAACTATGCTCAATTCTGGCAATTGCTCAACAGTAATTTATTCACCCACCGTAAATACTTATGCTCTCGAGAGAAGCCACTAGTGAAACCTATGGCCCCCGGGTCTATTTTCCATCATATTAATCTTCCAACACTTAGCTATTTCCGTTGCCTTTTATTTTTCTCTTATTTTACTTTGCATCTTTATCATAAAAATACCAAAATTATTATCCTATCATATCTATCTGATCTCACTCTCGTAAGTGACCGTGTAGGGATTGACAACCCCTTATCGCGTTGGTTGCGAGGATTTATTTGTTTGTGTAGGTGCGAGGGACTCGTGCGTGGCCTCCTACTGGATTGATACCTTAGTTCTCAAAAACTAAGGGAAATACTTACGCTATGTTGCATCACCCTTTCCTCTTCATGGGAAAACCAACGCAGTGCTCAAGGGGTAGCAAGAAGGATTTCTGGCGCCGTTGCCGGGGAGTCTACGCAAAAGTCAACATACCAAGTACCCATCACAAATCCTTATCTCCCGCATTACATTATTTGGCATTTGCCTCTCGTTTTCCTCTCCCCCACTTCACCCTTGCCGTTTTATTCGCCCTCTCTTTTTCGTTTGCCTCTTTTTGTTCGCTTCTTGTTTGCTCGTGTGTTGGATTGCTTGCTTGTCACGATGGCTCTTCCCAGATTTGGTGATCTTCACCTTAAAAGGTTAGAAGAAATCGAAAGCAACGTTAGGAGTTTTATGGTCTTACAATTTGAGCATAATAATTTTTTTAGAAACGAGCTTAAGGAACAAAAAAGCTTTATGAGTTATATGAATAAAGAGCTCGATGATATGTCTAATGAATTTGATGGTTTGAGATCCCAAATTGCTCGTCTTGAGAAGTTAATAGCTGAAATTTCGGATAAGCAGGCCACCTTAGTTAATAAGATGGCCGCTAAGCCGGAAAACTTTGAAAATAAAGATGAAGATCTAAAGGTTATTGATGTGTCCCCTATTAAATCTTTGTTTTGCAATATGAATCTTGATAATGATGGGACTGAATATGATCCACCTTTACCTAGAAGGCGTTCCAAAAATTCAGAGTTTTTAGATCTTGATGCTAAAATTAGTAAAGGTGGGATTGAAGAGATCAAAACTCTAGATATTAATGAACCCACTATTTTGGATTTCAAGGAATTTAATTACGATAATTGCTCTTTGATAGATTGTATTTCCTTGTTGAAATCCGTGCTAAATTCTCCGCATGCTTATAGTCAAAATAAAGCTTTTACTAAACATATCGTGGATGCTTTGATGCAATCTTATGAAGAAAAACTTGAGTTGGAAGTTTCTATCCCTAGAAAACTCTATGATGAGTGGGAACCTACTATTAAAATTAAAATTAAAGATCATGAATGCTATGCTTTGTGTGATTTGGGTGCTAGTGTTTCCACGATTCCAAAAACTTTGTGCGATTTGCTAGGCTTCCGTGATTTTGATGATTGCTCTTTAAACTTACACCTTGCGGATTCCACCATTAAGAAACCTATGGGAAGAAATAATGATGTACTTATTGTTGCAAATAGGAATTATGTGACCGTAGATTTTATTGTTCTTGATATAGATTGCAATCCTTCATGTCCTATTATTCTTGGTAGACCTTTCCTTGGAACGATCGATGCAATTATTGATATGAAGGAAGGAAATATTAGATTCCAATTTCCGTTAAGGAAAGGCATGGAACACTTCCCTAGAAAGAAAATAAAATCACCATATGAATCTATCATGAGAGCCACTTATGGATTGCCTACCAAAGATGTCAATACCTAGATCTATCCTTGCTTTTATGCCTAGCTTGGGGCGTTAAACGATAGCGCTTGTTGGGAGGCAACCCAATTTTATTTTTAGTTTTTTTTGCTTTTTGCTTCTGTTAGGAATAAATCTTTGATCTAGCCTCTGGTTAGATGTGTTTTTATGTTTTAATTAGTGTTTGTGCCAAGTTAAACCTATAGGATCTTCTTTGATGATAGTTATTTGATCTTGCAGAAAATTCCAGAAACTTTCTGTTCACGAAAATAATTGTCAAAACTCACCAGAACGTGATAAAATATTGATTACAATTGCTGCTGATCAATAAACAAATTGTCTAGGACTTCCTATTTTGGCTGAAGTTTTGGAGTTCGAGAAGTTTGCGTTAGTTACAGATTACTACAGACTGTTCTGTTTTTGACAGATTCTGTTTTTCGTGTATTGTTTGCTTATTTTTATGAATCTATGGCTAGTAAAATAGTTTATAAACCATAGATAAGTTGGAATACAGTAGATTTAACACCAATATAAATAAATAATGAGTTCATTACAGTACCTTGAAGTGGTCTTTTGTTTTCTTTCGCTAACGGAGCTCACGAGATTTTCTGCTGAGTTTTGTGTTGTGAAGTTTTCAAGTTTTGGGTGAAAGATTTGATGGATTATGGAACAAGGAGTGGCAAGAGCCTAATCTTGGGAATGCCCATGGCACCCCCAAGATAATCTAAGGACACCTAAAAGCCAAATCTTGGGGATGCCCCAGAAGGCATCCCCTCTTTCGTCTACTTCCATCGATAACTTTACTTGGAGCTATATTTTTATTCACCACATGATATGTGTTTTGCTTGGAGCGTCTTGTATGATTTGAGTCTATACTTTTTAGTTTACCACAATCATCCTTGCTGTACACACCTTTTGAGAGAGACACACATGATTCGGAAATTATTAGAATACTCTATGTGCTTCACTTATATCTTTTGAGTTATACAGTTTTTGCTCTAGTACTTCACTTATATTTTTTTGAGCACAGTGGTGGATTTGTTTTATAGAAACTATTATTCTCTCATGCTTCACTTAGATTATTTTGAGAGTCTTAAATAGCATGGTAATTTGCTTAAATAATCCTAATATGCTAGGTATTCAAGACTAATAAAAACTTTCTTATGAGTGTGTTGAATACTAAGAGAAGTTTGATGCTTGATGATTGTTTTGAGACATGGAGGTAGTGATATCAAAGTTGTGCTAGTTGAGTAGTTGTGAATTTGAGAAATACTTGTGTTGAAGTTTGCAAGTCCCGTAGCATGCACGTATGGTAAACGTTATGTAACAATTTTGAAACATGAGGTGTTCTTTGAGTGTCCTCCTTATGAGTGGCGGTCGGGGACGAGCGATGGTCTTTTCTTACCAATCTATCCCCCTAGGAGCATGCGCGTAGTGCTTGGTTTTTGATGACTTGTAGATTTTTGCAATAATTATGTGAGTTCTTTATGACTAATGTTGAGTCCATGGATTATACGCACTCTCGCCTTTCCACCATTGCTAGCCTCTTCGGTACCGTGCATTTCCCTTTCTCACATTGAGATTTGGTGCAAATTTCGCCGGTGCATCCAAACCCCGTGATATGATAAGCTCTTTCACACATAAACCTCCTTATATCTTCCTCAAAACAGCCACCATACCTACCTATTATGGCATTTCCATATCCATTCTGAGATATATTGCCATGCAACTTTCCACCGTTCCATTTATCATGACACGTTCATCATTGTCATATTGATTTGCATAACATGTAGTTGACATAGTATTTGTGGCAAAGCCACCATTCATAATTCTTTCATACATGTCACTCTTGGTTCATTGCATATCCCGGTACACTGCCGGAGGCATTCATATAGAGTCATACTTTGCTCTAGTATCGAGTTGTAATCATTGAGCTGTAAATAAATAGAAGTGTGATGATCATCATTAATAGAGCATTGTCCCAATAAAAAAAGAGAAAGGCCAAATAAAAAAAGGAAGGCCCAAAAAAGAAATAAAAAGGGACAATTCTACTATCCTTTTTTTCCACACTTTTGCTTCAAAGTAGCACCATGATCTTCATGATAGGGAGTCTCTTGTTTTGTCACTTTCATATACTAGTGGGAATTTTTCATTATAGAACTTGTCTTGTATATTCCAACAATGGGCCTCCTCAAGTGCCCTAGGTCTTCGTGAGCAAGCAAGTTGGATGCACACCCAGTTAGTTTCTTTTGTTGAGCTTTCATATATTTATAGCTCTAGTGCATCCGTTGCATGGCAATCCCTACTCCTTGCATTAACATCAATCGATGGGCATCTCCATAGCTCATTGATTAGCCTCGTTGATGTGAGACTTTCTTTTTTTTGTCTTCTTCACATAACCCCCATCATTATATTCTATTCCACCCATAGTGCTATATCCATGGCTCACGCTCATGTATTGCGTGAAAGTTGAAAAAGTTTGAGATTACTAAAGTATGAAACAATTGCTTGGCTTGCCATCGGGGTTGTGCATGATGAGAGCATTCTTGTGTGACGAAAATGGAGCATGACTAAACTATATGATTTTGTAGGGATGAACTTTCTTTGACCATGTTATTTTGAGAAGACATAATTGCTTAGTTAGTATGCTTGAAGTATTATTATTTTTATGTCAATATTGAACTTTTATCTTGAATCTTTCGGGTCTGAATATTCATACCACAATTAAGAAGAATTACATTGAAATTATGCCTAGTAGCATTCCACATCAAAAATTCTGTTTTTATCATTTACCTACTCGAGGACGAGCAGGAATTAAGCTTGGGGATGCTTGATACGTCTCCAACGTATCTATAATTTTTTATTGCTCCATGCTATATTATATTCTGTTTTGGACATTATTGGGCTTTATTATTCACTTTTATATTATTTTTTGGGACTAACCTATTAACCGGAGGCCCAGCCCGGAATTGATGTTTTTTGCCTATTTCAGAGTTCCGCAGAAAAAGAATATCAAATGGAGTCCAAACGGAATGAAACCTTCGGGAACGTGATTTTCGGAACGAACGTGATCCAGAGGACTTGGACCCTATGTCAAGACATCAACCAGGAAGCCACGAGGTAGGGGGGCGCGCCTACCCCCCCCCCCCAGGCGTGCCCTCCACCCTCGTGGGGCCCCTGTTGCTCCACTGACGTACTTCTTTCTCCTATATATACCTACGTACCCCCAAACTACCAGATACGGAGCCAAAATCCTAATTCCACCGCCGCAACCTTCTGTACCCGTGAGATCCCATCTTGGGGCCTGTTCCGGAGCTCCGCCAGAGGGGGCATCGATCATGGAGGGCTTCTACATCAACACCATAGCCTCTCCGATGATGTGTGAGTAGTTTACCTCAGACCTTCGGGTCCATAGTTATTAGCTAGATGGCTTCTTCTCTCTTTTTGGATCTCAATACAATGTTCTCCCCCTCTCTTGTGGAGATCTATTCGATGTAATCTTCTTTTGCGGCGTGTTTGTTGAGACCGATGAATTGTGGGTTTATGATCAAGTTTATCTATGAACAATATTTGAATCTTCTGAATTCTTTTATGTATGATTGGTTATCTTTGCAAGTCTCTTCGAATTATCAGTTTGGTTTGGCCTACTAGATTGATCTTTCTTGCAATGGGAGAAGTGCTTAGCTTTGGGTTCAATCTTGCGGTGTCCTTTCCCAGTGACAGTAGGGGCAGCAAGGCACGTATTGTATTGTTGCCATCGAGGATAACAAGATGGGGTTTTTATCATATTGCATGAATTTATCCCTCTACATCATGTCATCTTGCTTAAAGCATTACTCTGTTCTTATGAACTTAATACTCTAGATGCATGCTGGATAGCAGTCGATGTGTGGAGTAATAGTAGTAGATGCAGGCAGGAGTCGGTCTACTTGTCTCGGACGTGATGCCTATATACATGATTATACCTAGATATTCTCATAACTATGCTCAATTCTGTCAATTGCTCAACAGTAATTTATTCACGCACCGTAAATACTTATGCTCTCGAGAGAAGCCCCTAGTAAAAACTATGGCGCACGGTCTATTTTCCATCATGTTAATCTTCCAACACTTAGCTATTTCCGTTGCCTTTTATTTTGCTTTTATTTTACTTTGCATCTTTATCATAAAAATACCAAAAATGTTATCCTATCATATCTATCAGATCTCACTCTCGTAAGTGACCGTGTAGGGATTGACAACCCCTTATCGCGTTGGTTGCGAGGATTTATTTGTTTGTGTAGGTGCGAGGGACTCGTGCGTGGCCTCCTACTGGATTGATACCTTGGTTCTCAAAAACTGAGGGAAATACTTACGCTACTTTGCTGCATCACCGTTTCCTCTTCAAAGGAAAACCAACGCAGTGCTCAAGAGGTAGCACAACGCCAGTCGCCTCCTCCCGCCAGTTGACTCGCTCCTGGAGACCGAAATCCAGAACATTGTGGCCTTCCTTGAAGCTAGGGGCAACGTCCAGGAGTACGCCAACAACGGCGCAAGACGCCGCCGTCGCCGTCGGTCAGTGGCCCGACGACACACAGAGCATGGCAGAGGAGCCGCTTCCCATCGCAAGACGCCCCCGCCGCCGTCGCGTAATCTAAATTTGCCATGAAAAACGTTCGGATTGCCATGCTTAAAATCTGAACGTTTATCATTTCCGTTTATTTTAGATTGATCGTCGTATAATTTAAAGTTTGAGTCAGACTGAACGAAATCTATGGTTTGATCGATTGAATGTTCTGCTAGAGCCGTATCAAATTAAATATAAAACGTCATCAAGCCACATGTATTCCTTGTCATCCAACGACCTAGACTGCTTCAATGTCGAGCGCTAAACACGTTTAGCGTGCAGTTAATTTCATGCCAAAAATAGTGCTAATCACATAATAACATGCAAATAATATCCAACTTAATATCCGCATGCACTTAATATACTTCCAAATTAACGTGCATTGCACGTACACACTGACTAGTGCTGCTAGCACGTGAAACTGGTGCCGTAACTTATGACTGCGTCCAGATATGGTCAACGGCAACATCGCCCGCGAGTTCTTTGTGTATGCCCGTGCGTCTAAACGCAGAAGGGGAGGAGAGAGAGAGCACACATGGAACCCACCAGTAAGTGAAGGCGAATAGTACTAAAAATAATATTACATGTTATCAATTAAATAGGCTGTGGTAATATAAAAACATTATGTGAAGAAAGGGAGGTACAACAAACATTGTTGTTCTACGTATGTTGCCTATTGACGTGCGGCTTGAAGGCCCTGGTCGCATGTTCGATCCTCGTCCTTTATTTTTTAATTTGTATATGGGTCCAAATTTGCTTCATGACATGTGGGCCCCTCGGTGTGTAGTTTGTAGCACTTTCATTTGTGGGTACCAATTTGTTCCATTCCAAGTGGACTATCGGTGTGTAGTTTTGTAGCTTATTTATAATAATTAAAGAGAACAACAGAGTTTTTTGCAATAATACCATGGTGCGACGTTGAAGCCGAGAAAGGACGTGCGAGAGAGCGATGACCGAGCCAGAGGGAAATCAACTAGGGGAGTTGTGGGGTTGCAACGGTGTTTCGAGTAGTTGTGGGCCGAATGCTACGAGAATATAATCTAAACCGACCGGAATAAATGCCTGCACAAATTAATCCAAGGTTGGAGTGCCCCTCGCAATGTAAATAGCTCCGGCTTTGCGAGGGATGGAGAGGTAGCTTCAATGTGTGGAAGATACGGCGTGAGAAAGTGAGGTCAATCGAGAGACATATAGATAGAGAGACAAAGTGAGTGTGGTCTGACGTTCATGGAACAAATATATATGCTCTGGAGAGATATTGTCCGATTGAGCTTTTGGCAAGGGTGAGGGTTGTAAGATAGAGCTTGAGAGATGATCCAGTCACAGACGTGTAGATATATTTTGTGCGTGGGAGGAAGCAAGGTCGATCGATCACATAGGGTCGTCGTGCGATCGAAAGAGTGAGACGGGTTGGAGAGAGTGACCTAGATAGACAATGTGCGTGAGAGAGTATACAATGTGAATAAGTCGAATTGGGCTCAAACATGGTGATATATCGTTTTTGTCCGAGAAAGAGCGAGGTCAATCGAGACATACAAAGGGGGAGAGAGGGAGAGAGAGAGAGCGAGCATGGCCCGCCATGAGGTCGAAAGAGTGGGGGCGGCTTCGATGGACTGACCTAGATAGACAATCTGTGTGAGAGAGTATAGAGTGTGTCGATCGAGGCCCGAACAGGGAGATATATCATTTGTGTGTGAAAGAAAACGAGGTTAAACGAGACTCAGATAAAGAGAGCGAGATTGAGCGAGTGTGGCCCGCCATGCGGAAGAAAGAGTGAGACAGTCTCGAGGGAGTGACCTAGATAGACAACGTGTGTGCGTGCGCACGAGAGGTTGGGGGGCCAGATAGGCAATGCATGTATTTAGCGCGAGAGGGTGAGAGGGAGAGGGAGAGAGAGAGCTCGGCATGGGGTGCAATGGCGGGTGTGTGAGGTAAATACATTTCGTAACAGAGTGGAAAAAGGGGGTTGTGTAGTTGAGAGAGTTAGAGATCGAAACATGGAGAGAAAGAATGGATGTGCGTTGGAAACCGATAGCTTCCTAAGGTGGTTAGGAGAGGAAGATTGACCGATACAGGAAGTATCTAGCGTGTGTGGGGGGGGCTAAAAACAGCATTTGAATGTAGATAGTACGAGCTTTAATATCAATGTTTCAATTCGGTGTACATTGTAAGATTTGAACTGAGGACCACGCATATGGGTAATTATTTCGAATTCGTGTCGTACTAGGTTTCCAAAAGTTGACATTGACTCGATTTGTTGTGATATTTTGTAGGTCATATGTTTGAATCCATCCAAAAGTTTTCTCACTACCATGGTGTTCATCATATACATATGAATTTGTATTAAAAAGTAGCGTGGATACAGTGAAATGGGAAATCCACGTTAGAATTGGAGATCGCTATGTGACACACACTCTAATTCAAATAACTAATTATGTGACACACACTCTAATCCACATTAGCGTGGATACCGTTTCGGTTTTTTTTAAATGACTCCTCATTAATTAATTATAGTATGTCGTTTCGAATGACTAATCATTGCAAGGAAAACACGGGCATGGTAATGCATACAGATTCGTTTGCAAATGAAAGAAGATTCGTTTGCATTCTCAAATGTAGGCGCACCAGGGTCGTGTCGTGGTGGTCGCGTGTGTCGGACGGACGCGTAGCGCCCAGTCACCCACCCCCCCCTCCCTCACTCCCCCCTCCCCCCCCCCCAAAAAAAGGACGACGACAAAATAAGTTCGCGCTTCCACATTTCGGATTGAAATATCTGGCGGCCCCAATTCCAGCCCTGCAAAATCTCCCTTCTCCACCGTCCCCTTCCGCGCCCAGATTGCTCAAATCCCTAATTCACCGCCAACCCAAGCAAAGTTCGAATCGCCCCTCGTCTCGTCTCTTTCCCCACCTCTGTGTCAGATGGTGATGACGAAGACAACGGTCGCGCTTCACCATCGCACCAGAGCTACCTCATCTACGCCCTCGTCCACCGCACCGGGTGGTCCAACGACAACGTCGGCCGCCGCAACCGACGTGCCTCACAGACACCGACTTCCACCGCATCAGGTGCGCTTCACCGACGTCGTCTCCCAGCTCACCGGGGCTACTTCACCGAGCACATCGTCGCGCCTCCGCCCCCCGAGGCCGCTGGGGCTTCACCAACGGTCTCATCCACCGCATCGTAGCGCTCCGCTGCCACTCAAGATCTGCATCCGTGCACGGCCAGCCAACGCCAGCGCATCACCCTCAACGGCCCTGAAGTGACCCGCACTCTAGCTAGGCAAGCATGCCCAAACGCCGGCACGAACTAGGTATCCACACATCACTCCCTTGTGCACTGTTCCGACGATGTTTGGATATCCTTTCACTTCTCTCTTAGCTTACACGCCTATCCAACTCTGACTTTAACTCTTATTTTCTTCTGGAGATATCATCTGAAACAAGCAAATCAATTTTTTAGCGAAGCATGACGGCGCTACGGGATCTGGTACACATCCTGCACACCCATATAACCTTGCAAGTATTTGTCCTCTGGTACAACAGCAAGGTCGATTCCTCTTATTTGATCAGCCATTCGCCGTGTCAAAAATGCAGAGGGGGATGCAAGGAGCACAAGGCCTGCACATCCAAGCAAGTGGTAACATGGACTTGTACATGGAACATCCCAAGCGCAAGCAGAGTTGTAGTGAGCCTGTACAACGAGCTAGCGTAAGTCCCTGCATTTCATTTAATTCGTACTGCCATTCGTGTATGATTTGTGTGCAGTGGCGGATCCACGAATTCAGGTTGCCAGGGGCGAACATTTAACTTAACAAATACGAAGGCACTTGCACTCCGGAAATCAACATAACTTGAGAAATGTGAAGCTACATGCACTTTGAAAACCAGCTAATGATCCAAAGTAGTTCAGATTATAAACACTAAATGATGCAAGCACCAAAAAACACAAAATGCAACATGGTGTAGAAGGACTACAGACATGGTCTGTACCTACTTGAATTATTCATTCTCGGCTGAAAATATCGAAGTGTAATTGCACCTATAACCAGTGCGCAAACTGCATATCAATATATCTATCCTGCACAAGTATGCCAATAGTTTCAAACAACAGATTAGAAAAGTATTTATGCTACGTTGTCATGATACGGGGACTTTCTGGTAGATGGCCTCGACGTTTCCTCAAGCCATGAAAATGCACTATAATTTGCTTGTCATCAATGCCTGCAAATCTCTATGTCTCTCTCAACATAGCAGATCATCATTAGACACTAAATCCTTCAATGGGAGCTTGCAAAATGCTTGCATTAGATACCTCATTAGACACTATATGTTCATCACCAGGAGCATGTCAAATGTTTGCATGAAATCCTTCATTAGCAGTCTATTCATTAGACACTTCAGGCTCAAGAACAACATGAGCTTGGATGCTTGCACCGGAAACTTGATTAGATACATCAGATTCAGTCAGTTCAGTATTGATTGGGGGAGTTATAAAATAAGTAGAAATTGGTTTCATTTTCTCATAGATTCCCTACATACAAGCAGTTTTACAACACCGTCAGGTTTAACTATTGGCCAGAAATTAAAGAGTTGAATTAGATATAATCAGGGATGTGATGTACCTGCTCATTGCGCATGCTACTCTTGCAAGTTGCAACTGTCCGTTTGCGCAAGCTCGATGCCATGCCCGTGCTGCCGCCGTGGCCTCCCACGCAGGCTACACCCAGGGTTGGATCTTCATCTTCTTGTCCTTCCGGTCGCTTGAAGCCCGGCGACCGCCCTCCAACAAGGGCGCGAGGAAGTGTTGTGTCGGTCTGTCCAGCGGCGGCTAGGTTAGGAGCGAACCAGACTCGAGGCTGGAGCGGATGAATTGGGATTTTTCCTGTTGTCGATCGATATGGGAGGCGCTCGTTTGGGCCGCGAGCCAGCTATAGGGCCTTCCTTGCACTTATGTTATTGGCCTATCCAAATTGAAACATTTTTCTTCATTTTTTACATTGCCTGCACGTGCGTTGGGACGAACAAAACTAGCCTGGGCCAACCTGGACGACTCAAACTAGGTGCACACTTTCGAGCCACCCGAGGCGGCCGCCCATACCAGCCCCTATGGTGGCGTCGCCCCTTTTTGCGTGTATGATAGGGGTAGTGAAAAATATTCCAGTGGCGCTTTTGATTTACCCACTGAATGGTTGAATTGCTTGTTTCTACGAACTGAGTTCGCCAATAATGTGAAGGATGCTAGTCTTTTCATCCTATTGTAGACTGCTTAGATCTCGATATGCCAAAAGTAATCGCATGAAATATACAGTAAAAGCCAGTGTGATGTGTGTGGCTACAACTAGTCTGACTACACGTCCTCATATAACATATCAAGGACGCACCATCTTACCAGATTAACCATTCGACTTACCAATGCAGTGTGGCAAGAAAGAAGTATTGGGACTGCGTATCCAAGCAATTGATGCCATGGACTCCTTTGTACAACCTTGTAAGTGAAAAAGAAGTTGCAGTGTGCCTGTACAAAGAACTAGCGTAAGTTCAGTTACATGCTTCTCGGAATTTTAGTTAGCCACTTATTGCAAAATTGTTCTATTACGTTGCTTGGCTTAATTTAGTTTGCTACTGATTACATAATGCCACAACCTGTTAATCCTATTATAGACTGCACCTATCTATGTGTTTGATACTTACTGTTAAGAATTACCTGTTTGCCTGAACTTAAATAGCTACTTGTTTGTTTAACTACTTTGCTGCTGCAACAACGGGTTATAATGATGTTAATAACTACTTTTCAGCATCGAATTAAAACTCTTTAATTCCTTGTTTGTTTAATTGGTTTGCTATTATAACTCTCAGTCGAGATGTTTTGCTACCTTCAACTTTTCTGAATCCAATCGGAACTTTAATGGCAAAACAGGTTAGCCCAAGATCAAAGAGCGAGGTCCCCATGGACGTTGTATCATCCCACAGCAGTGGCACCGGCCCAATCGTGCATTATGAATTGCCAACTGCTGATGCTCTAGAGGCTAAACTAGTGGTAGAAAGAGATTCTGCTTCTGCACTTAGAGATGAAGTTGACATGTTGAGGAAGCAAACAGCACAATCAGTAGCAGTACTCAAGACAACCATTAAATATTTGGTGGATTTCAAAATGAAGCAAGCTGAGACTGACCACATTGTTAAGGTCCTGAAGGAAAAAAGGAAATTAAATTCCCACTTGGTAAATCATAGGTGAAATGTTCTTTCCATCGTTGAATAACCTTTGTGTTGTTTGTTCATGTAATCAATCAAACCATTTGTTTTAGAGATCATGTAATAATTGTTTTTTGTTTTTTGGTTTTTGGTTTGTAATTTTATTTGAGAACAAGTCTGTATTAATTGATAAGACTCGGAGACATTTCATTTTGATTGCTGTGCCAGACCTAAAAATATGCCAATCGGGCTGAATGTGCATTCAGCAATAATAGTAGTATAGATGGACCATAAGTGGCACGCATCGGAAAGGGCCAAGATGCTGTAGTAGCTTGGCTAAAAAAAGGATGCTGTTGTAGCAAAGAAAAGTACAGCGGCCTGGCTTATGTATGTTAGTTGATATTATTGATCCATATACTCTATAAGTGTTTATGTGTCTGTTAGTTCTGTACATTCTTGGTTGATTCACTCGGTATTTGAATCTTGATACATCGCTTGTGTACATATCTAAATGGGGGTACACATTATGCTGCGTGTGACATTTGAGTTGGACATGAAGTGTTCCAAATATTCGAATTCACCTTAAACTGGATTCTAGCTTCTGAATTTGAGTATCGGCATTTGTAAACCATATTCATATATGACAGTGGAATACATATTTGTCGTCCTTTTGAAGATATATAAAAACACATAGAATGATTTATAAAGATTCGTATAGGAATACAAAATGGATTCGAATTTAGTTGCCAGGGTAAATGTGGATGCTTATTGTCCCAAAATTTGAAAAAAGCAGCAAAATGTCCACTCCCACATCGGCTGCCCGAAGCCAAGTGTTTAGGAGATGGAAATTATTGTCTACCCATTACATGGACAATCCATCGGCCCGATTTCCACTGCTCTAAATAGGGGTAGATTAGTAACTTCAATAAGATGTGACACGACCGCCTCTGAGCCCATTCCGACACGGTGGGTGCCAAACATGGGCGACAAAACACATTTGATTCAAGCTCGTCTGAAAGACCTCTGTTTCTCCCTCCATTTCCCCGTTCATACACGGTGGGCGGCAAAACAAACTCGACTCGGCCGAAATCGATGTGGGCAAATATTTTCAATAGGGGCAGGTTTGTAACTTCACTCAGACGTGACACAACTGCCCTACCTGTCAGCCCCATTCATACACCGTGGGCGCCAACCACCCTCTCCTCACCCGAAATCGCTCTGAGCAAATATTGGCGAGATGCGAGATTACCGTCGTATCCCCAACCGACGAGACGTCCAAATTTTAAACGGGGGCTAAGTTCGTGTGACGCCCCCGGTTTGACCGTACACTAATCATGCACGCAAATGTGTACGATCAAGATCAGGGACTCACGGGAAGATATCACAACACAACTCTAAAACATAAATAAGTCATACAAGCATCATAATACAAGCCAGGGGCCTCGAGGGCTCGAATACAAGTGCTCGATCACAGGCGAGTCAGCGGAAGCAACAATATCTGAGTACAGACATAAGTTAAACAAGTTTGCCTTAAGAAGGCTGGCACAAACTGGGATACAGATCGAACAAGGCGAAGGCCTCCTGCCTGGGATCCTCCTAACTACTCCTGGTCGTCATCAGCGGCCTGCACGTACTAGTAGGCACCTCCAGTGTCTTAGGAGTCGTCGTCGACGGTGGCGTCTGGCTCCTGGGCTCCAACATCTGGTTGCGACAACCGGGTAGAAAGGAAAGGGGGAAAAAGAGGGAGAAAGGCAACCGTGAGTACTCATCCAAAGTACTCGCAAGCAAGGAGCTACACTACATATGCATGGGTATATGTGTAAAGGGGCATATCAGTGGACTGAACTGCAGAATGCCAGAATAAGAGGGGGATAGCTAGTCCAGTCGAAGACTACGCTTCTAGCCATCTCCATCTTGCAGCATGTAGAAGAGAGTAGATTGAAGTCCTCCAAGTAGCATCGCATAGCATAATCCTACCCGGCGATCCCCTCCTCGTCGCCCTGTTAGAGAGCGATCACCGGGTTGTATCTGGCACTTGGAAGGGTGTGTTTTATCAAGTATCCAGTTCTAGTTGTCATAAGGTCGAGGTACAACTCTGGGTCGTCCTTTTACCGAGGGACACGGCTATTCGAATAGATAAACTTCCCTGCAGGGGTGCACCACATAACCCAACACGCTCGATACCATTTGGCCGGACACACTTTTCTGGGTCATGCCCGGCCTCGGAAGATCAACTCGTCGCAGCCCCACCTAAGCACAACAGACAGGTCAGCACGCCGGTCTAACCCTATGCGCGCAGGGGTCTGGGCCCATCGCCCTATGCACACCTGCACGTTGCGTACGCGGCTGGAAGCAGACCTAGCCTAGTGGCGTTCCAGTCCAATCCGGCGCGCGCCACTCAGTCGCTGACGTCACGAAGGCTTCGGCTGATACCACGACGCCGGGATACCCATAACTACTCCCGCGTAGATGGTTAGTGCGTATAGACCAAATGGCCAGACTCAGATCAAATACCAAGAACTCGTTAAGCGTGTTATGTATCCGCGAACGCCGACCAGGGCCAGGCCCACCTCTCTCCTAGGTGGTCTCAACCTGCCCTGTCGCTCCGCCATAAAGTAACAGTCGGGGGCCGTCAGGAACCCAGGCCCACCTCTACCGGGGTGGAGCCACCTGTCCTTTCAGCCCCCTCATCAGAATCACTTGCGGGTACTCCTCGAGCCGACCCGACTTTAGTCACCACATGTGTCATGTATATAATGTATATAGGATATACCCGTGATCACCTCCCGAAGTGATCACGGCCCAGTAGTATAGCATGGCAGACGGACAAGAGTGTAGGGCCACTGATGGGTCACTAGCATCCTATACTAAGCAGTAGGATAGCAGGTAAGGGTAACAACTGTAGCAACAATGACAGGCTATGCATCAGGATAGGATTAACGGAAAGCAGTAACATGCTACACTACTCTAATGCAAGCAGTATAGAGAAGAATAGGCGATATCTGGTGATCAAGGGGGGGGGCTTGCCTGGTTGTTCTGGCAAGTAGGAGGGGTCGTCTTCGATGTAGTCGAACACACGAACATCGGCAGCGGTCTCGGAGTCTACCGGAAAGAAGTAACGGAGGGGGAACACAATAAATAACAGAGCAATCAAAAGTAACACAAAGCAAGACGCGGCGATACGTTGTGCTAGGGGTGACCTAACGTAGGGATAGGTGATACCGGCGAAGGGGAAACATCCGGGAAAGTATCCCCTGTGTTTCGCGTTTTCGGACAGATGAACCGGAGGTGAAATGTTATAGGTTTGCTATGCTACGGATGTGTGGCGGACGAACGGGCTGCGTATCCGGATTCGTCTCGTCGTTCTGAGCAACTTTCATGTAGAAAGTATTTTCATCTAAGCTACGGTTTATTTTATATGATTTTCTAAAGTTTTAAATCATTTTAGAATTTATTTAATTTATTTAATTCAACATTATCCGAAACAGTGTTGCGATGACATCAGCATGACATCATGCTGACGTCAGCAATTATCTGACACGTGGGTCCCACCTGTCATAGACTGATAAAGGTAATTAGGGTTAACTAATTAATTAACTATTAATTAAACTAGATTAACCTAAACAGGGTTAATTAACTAATTAATTATTTATTTTTATTTTTATTTATTTATTTATTAATTAATTTTTATTAATTTATTTATTTTTTGTTATTAATTAATTTTTTTAATCATTCATTTTTTTTAAACGTTCCACGGGGGCGTGGGGCCCCAAGGTCAGTGGCTCACGGGAGCCCTAGCGGGCATGTGGGTTACGGGCGCTGGCGCCCAGCCCGATTGGGCTTACCCCCAGATCGAAGGGGGGAAACCGCCGGCCACAGGCACGGCGAGGGCGGCCGCCTGAGGCGGCAGTGGCGAGGCCAGGCGAGGCGAGGCAGCGCGCGGGCACGGTGGGGTGACCAGGGGAGGCGTAACGCGAGGGAGGCACGGCGAGCGGTCGGGCGGCTTCGAGCGAGCCGTGACGACGAGGACAGGGGCGGGGCGACGATGCACGGGACGCAGGCGCGGGCGCGGTGACCGCTCGGAGCTCGCGACCCCAGTCAGGAGCACGGGCGACGGGGACGGGGAGAGAGGGAGGATGGGGCTCACCCCCATTGTAGTCGAACGGGTCGGCGAGGCTCGACGAAGCCGACGAGGGAGAGGTGAGGAGGCGAGGCGACGGGATCCGGCGCGTCGAGGCAGCGGGGGCGTCCAGCGAGGCGACGCCATGGAGGAGGACGAAGGTGCGGCGGGGCGGCGATGCATCAGGGTCGGGCGACAGGGCGGCAGCGTCGGAGGACGTGGAGGCGCGAGAGGAAGGGAGCCGCGAGGAGGAGGCCGGAGGGCGGCGCTCGGCGCCGGTGGGCGGCGACTGCCCTTGTGCGCGGGCGCTCCGAGAGGAGGGGAGCGAACAGGGGCGCGTTGCAGGGGCGGCGGCCGGTGGTGATGCTTGCGGGCCAGCACGGGGGCGCTGGCGGCGACGACGTGGGGAGGCTCGCCGGGCCGCCGGGAGTAGCGGCGGGCGGTCGGGTACGACGAGGTGTCGGCAGGGGAGGGCTCTGGCGCGACGGAGGTGTGCGTAGGAGATCGAGAGGGAGTGCGGGGGGGTCGTGCGGGAGGAGTGGGGGAGTGGTTGACCCGATCTAGGTCACGGGGGGAGTGGGCATTAAGGGGGCGCCGGCTGGGCCTCGGGTTAGTTGGGCCGGTGGCCAACTGGGCCACTTGGCCCGGGGGGGTTCTTCCTTTTTTTGTTCTGATTGTGTTTTCTGTTTTCTTTTCTTTATCTATTTTCTTTTCTATTTTATTCTTTTAATTCCTATTTTATAAAATATAAATACAACTCCTAAATTAATGTTATAATTTATTCTACTGCCCCAAAAAGTTTGACACCTAATTAAAATAGTTTGCATTATTATTATTTTTAAAAGGCATTTAATTAATTGTCATAGCTGCTGTTTTAATTACTTTAGAGCCTTTAAACATTTTATAAAAGTGTGGTTTCTCCACAATAATTACCTATGCATTATTTGGCAACACCCCAACATCTTAGTTTTAATATTTGAAAATCTTTACCGTTTGACTTTTTATTTTAAGTTTGAATTTCGAATCGATTTTGAACTAACACGAGATTAACAACAGTAACCGTGGTGACGTGGCATCATTAACGTGGGATTACTGTAGCCTAATTACCCGGGCGTCACAATTCTCCTCCACTACAAGAAATCTCGTCCCGTGATTTACGCGGTGTAGTAAGGGGGAAAGGTGCTGGTAGCGAAAAACCTAACGAGTCTTGTCGGTCTTGGCTGCCCTTTCGAAGAGGTTGATCCCTTTCGTTGATGTCTTCATTTCTCTGCTTCAAGTCACCATGTTCAAGTCGTCATCCTTTCTTTGGGAACTCCATCGTACTTACGAAAGAATAAAGGGTGGTTATTCCGGAAGAACGGACCTCTGCAAGGTTGATTACCTGGTAGCTAACATCGGGGAAAGGTGGCGGGAGTAACTCTCGAACTGAAACTTAAGAAAATTTCGAGAGCAAAGTAAGAAGGTACTATGAGAATTTTAAGCGGGTAGGCAATCGTTCGATGCCTGAACAAAGTGTGAAAGGGGTCCAGAGTAACGAGAATAAGTATTGCATCTGACACCAAAGTATATTACTAGGAAGATGATCCATGAATTATATACGAAATCAAGCGTGAGGAATAACTTTGGCAACATGGGGGTACAGGAGAGTCAGGTCTCGATCCTGTGGAACTGTGGGTTATGGGCCCACCATGTGGGATAAAAGTTGGAAGGGTGGAGACGTCTTGCGTGATCATGCAAGCAAGGCATGTCAGAGGGTAGCCTGTCGATTATGTCGGCAACAACGTCGGTACCAAGGGCGAGGGACGAAGAGAACCATTTTCCTGCCCGTTGAACGAGGCGGCCCAATAGGCAAGGTTCTCGTCCATCGGTGGCTACCGGAATGTCACCAACAATAGTAACAGGGTCTTACTGAAAGAGTTGTACACCGAGGTGTTTGCACAAGCAGGGAATTAATACTGCTTAGATCATAATGATCACCAGAAACGTTAAACCAACCAATGGAAAGGAAAATATGATTATCAGAATAAACAGAACAATGGAAAGGAAAATGTGTTTAAACACATATTTCAGGGGTATATCCTTCCCAAGGACAAGCTGAGCATGATATTCATGACAGGATATAATGTAGAAAACTCTTTAGGTAGGGGAGAGAAATTTCATGACATTACCCATACAACGGTGTTTGGATAATTGAGCAGGAAACACTTAGCATTGGGCTTCAAATGTTCCTGTTGAAAATCGGAGTACCATAGACATGCTTCGAGATAGCATTGACATGGTCAACAGGTGAAGATCAGACTTTGGAAACAAAAAGGATCCATCAGGAACAACTTATAGAATAAGTCTTACAATTTCCTCATGGAAGAATAGCTAACCTTGCTAAAAGGGAAAACTTATAACAATAGGTCCTCCCGCCAGGTGTGCTAGGTATCATCACCTTACCGGGTCATAAATAGGCCAATGTTATAACTCTTGGAAATATGTTCCAACCATCATATCTGACCGAGATTCAGATCTGATTGGTGTCAGGATAACTCAGACTCAGGATGCCTGAGAAGAAAGGTGCAACACAAATTGTCGAAACGACATCGAAGATTCTCGGGAGATGAACTATGGAAGCGAGTTCCGAACAAGGGTTCATCATTACATCAAGGAGAGGTAAGGAGGTGACTGATTGACTCAGCGACAATCCATTGAGATTTCCAAAAGATGGATTTCCACCACTATGTGAACAAGGAGATAACATTAGCTAGATCGAATGACTTAATGATGTATGCTCGAGGAAAACATACACAGTTAAACATTGGTTGAAATGTGCACCCGAAATATGGGCTAGGTAGCACAATCAATGTTCGAATGATGATTCATTAAGCCATAGACGTAGAATGAAACTATAGACCAATAACTTCAAAGCAATAGGGTTGCTAGAAGTTTAGAATTTACACATCACAGACCATTTGTCGGTATTCCTTTTAGAAACAACACGGGGACCAAGAAAGAATGGTGATGGGGAGAAGTATCACTGTACCAAGATGTCATACGAGGTGGTGAAATTCTTATGACATACTTGACATAAAAGATGGTAATACTCCAAGGTAGAACATATCATAAGCCAGATAACAAGGAAATCAAGGTACAACACAAAACACGAACAAGTTTGTGTTGAATGGAAGGCAATAAAATGGTCGATGATAAAACAAATCATCGAGGGCAAGGATGGTATTTCTCATCCAGAATTCGATAGATATCTTGGAAGAGCTCAGAATGTTGATGATGTTCACGACACATTTGTAGCGAGAATTTATGAAGAGGTAATCGATCGGCGATGACATCAAGTCAAAGGAATGATGAAGCGAAAAGTTATTGGAACCAGGGGTACGACACAAACTCGAAATCAATCTTGCTGTTCAAGGCGAAATGATATGACGAGGAAAATCGACGTAAGCTTAGCTCAGCGTCGAAAGTGGTGCTCCGGGAATAAAGACCAGGTAGCACAGTTAAAATCGACACGATAATGACATAGACGAGCAGGCTAGGGATGACGTGATCGAGTACGAACTCGTAAACAAAGGAGATTACTAAGAGTTGTTTAATCGTGATGCGGACTCGATTCAGTTATCGATGTCCTTGAGTGTTTAATAACTCGTAGCCCATGAGAAATTGGAATCAATGAGAATGTAATACTTGATGGAGAACTCATAAGAAGTTATGTAGTTCCGTGATAATCTCGAGATACCAGGGGGGTAATACTCGACGACAAACCAAAGTAGAGGTTGGACTGGGGTATTGCTCTGCAGAAGACAAGTGCCTAACTTGTACGAGAAATGGTGTTTAAAGGAGAACATGGTCGGAACTACGATTGCAAAAGGCCAGATCCCAGATATAAGATGAACTTATACCAAGGGAATAATTAATTTAAGAAAAGCTTTAATGATAAGATCTACATCGTGTCCATGGGCATGAACGCAAAGTTCAAGGTCGACTCCCACTTCTTCAATGCATAACCTTTCATTCGTCTCTCGTATTTTGATAATGACATTAGTTGTCGAAAGTTTTTACCTGATGCAATACCAGATAAGTATGACCCGTGAAATCTTTCGGGTTCACACGGATTAGGGAAGGTGTAGGTTCAACCCATCAGGGCATCTTAGGAACATATACCACAAACTTCGGAGTAAATAATACAAGCTCGAAAGTAGAGCATGGTTCACAAAGCAGAGGATACAATTTACCAAAGGCATCTTGTATCCGAGGAAAAGCTCACAAGCTTATTTAATATGGAGGACATTGTCGGATAAAATCCGACAAAAGGGTTTGGTGGTCCACAAGGGATCTGATGTGAGCATCAGTACTCAACCAGAGGAAGAAAGAATGCAAGGAGATCCGATTATAGAAACAACTGACTAACTCAAAAGCTCAAATGCAAAGGAATTATGAATTCCAAGACAAGGGATCAGAAGCAATGCTCTGATTAGGGATGGATAAGTCGAGTAAACTTACGGGTACAATCGATGGCAAATTTGATTGGTCGAGATCCAGCTCACGTTTAAAATGACGTCTGAGCCGGAAGGATGAATTCTAGGATCTGATTGAGGATTGCGAGCTTTCGCAACAAATTGAATCAACGGACTCAAAATGATAATGACAAGAGATGCCAATAAGATTTAGACTTATGGGATTAACCATAATGCAAGCAAGTAAGAATTTCAAGAGCAATAGGCTACTCAGGATTTCGGAAGTTCAAATAGTATTTTGAAGACTTTTGTGAAATACATGAATCAACTGGGGATGAGAAAATATCCGGTGAGTGCTAGAAATTATCCTTAATGGTATTCATGTGGCAAAGAACAGCAAGGCAGTAAGCTCAAAGGATTCTCGGAGCAGCAAAGAGAATTTCGGGGTATCTTGTAATAACAAGATCAACTGGGAAACATGGTATGAATGGCGAGTATACGTGGCTATCCATAGGAGTTTATCGTTGAAAGGGAATTGCAAAAGCGATGAACACAAGTTCTCGGGTTATCAGCAGAGAGTATCTTCAGGGTCTTCACGTGCAGCAGACGATCATCAGTAATAAGGGGCTCTCCGGGTGAAAGTGATAACGAGATCCTAGTTAGATTTAGCAAAATTCACTTAACCCGAATAGAAGAGAGATCAGAGTCCCAGAGTATAGGCAAGGAGTAAAAGATCCTAATACCACCCGATGGCGACGTGGGCCCGTAAGACACACAACCATGTTAGTAAAAGTTTTTCAATGACTAGACTCGACTTCGGCCAAGGAGTTTGGAAGGGGGGATTCCTACAGGCAGTCGGCTCTGATACCAACTTGTGATGCCCCCGGTTTGACCATACACTAATCATGCACGCAAATGTGTACGATCAAGATCAGGGACTCACGGGAAGATATCACAACACAACTCTAAAACATAAATAAGTCATACAAGCATCATAATACAAGCCAGGGGCCTCGAGGGCTCGAATACAAGTGCTCGATCACAGACGAGTCAGCGGAAGCAACAATATCTGAGTACAGACATAAGTTAAACAAGTTTGCCTTAAGAAGGCTAGCACAAACTGGGATACAGATCAAACGAGGCGCAGGCCTCCTGCCTAGGATCCTCCTAACTACTCCTGGTCGTCATCAGCGGCCTGCACGTAGTAGTAGGCACCTCCAGTGTCGTAGGAGTCGTCGTCGACGGTGGCGTCTGGCTCCTAGGCTCCAACATCTGGTTGCGACAACCGGGTAGAAAGGAAAGGGGGAAAAAGAGGGAGAAAGGCAACCGTGAGTACTCATCCAAAGCACTCGCAAGCAAGGAGCTACACTACATATGCATGGGTATATGTGTAAAGGGGCATATCAGTGGACTGAACTGCAGAATGCCAGAATAAGAGGGGGATAGCTAGTCCAGTCGAAGACTACGCTTCTGGCCATCTCCATCTTGCAGCATGTAGAAGAGAGTAGATTGAAGTCCTCCAAGTAGCATCGCATAGCATAATCCTACCCGGCGATCCCCTCCTCGTCGCCCTGTTAGAGAGCGATCACCGGGTTGTATCTGGCACTTGGAAGGGTGTGTTTTATCAAGTATCCAGTTCTAGTTGTCATAAGGTCGAGGTACAACTCCGGGTCGTCCTTTTACCGAGGGACACGGCTATTCGAATAGATAAACTTCCCTGCAGGGGTGCACCACATAACCCAACACGCTCGATCCCATTTGGCCGGACACACTTTTCTGGGTCATGCCCGGCCTCGGAAGATCAACACGTCGCAGCCCCACCTAAGCACAACAGACAGGTCAGCACGCCGGTCTAACCCTATGCGCGCAGGGGTCTGGGCCCATCGCGCTATGCACACCTGCACGTTGCGTACGCGGCCGGAAGCAGACCTAGCCTAGTGGCGTTCCAGTCCAATCCGGCGCGCGCCACTCAGTCGCTGACGTCACGAAGGCTGCGGCTGATACCACGACGCCGGGATACCCATAACTACTCCCGCGTAGATGGTTAGTGCGTATAGACCAAATGGCCAGACTCAGATCAAATACCAAGAACTCGTTAAGCGTGTTATGTATCCGCGAACGCCGACCAGGGCCAGGCCCACCTCTCTCCTAGGTGGTCTCAACCTGCCCTGTCGCTCCGCCATAAAGTAACAGTCGGGGGCCGTCAGGAACCCAGGCCCACCTCTACCGGGGTGGAGCCACCTGTCCTTTCAGCCCCCTCATCAGAATCACTTGCGGGTACTCCTCGACCCGACCCGACTTTAGTCACCACATGTGTCATGTATATAATGTATATAGGATATACCCGTGATCACCTCCCGAAGTGATCACGGCCCAGTAGTATAGCATGGCAGACGGACAAGAGTGTAGGGCCACTGATGGGTCACTAGCATCCTATACTAAGCAGTAGGATAGCAGGTAAGGGTAACAACTGTAGCAACAATGACAGGCTATGCATCAGGATAGGATTAACGGAAAGCAGTAACATGCTACACTACTCTAATGCAAGCAGTATAGAGAAGAATAGGCGATATCTGGTGATCAAGGGGGGGCTTGCCTGGTTGTTCTGGCAAGTAGGAGGTGTCGTCTTCGATGTAGTCGAACACACGAACATCGGCAGCAGTCTCGGAGTCTACCGAAAAGAAGTAACGGAGGGGGAACACAATAAATAACAGAGCAATCAAAAGTAACACAAAGCAAGACGCGGCGATACGTTGTGCTAGGGGTGACCTAACGTAGGGATAGGTGATACCGGCGACGGGGAAACATCCGGGAAAGTATCCCCGGTGTTTCACGTTTTCGGACAGATGAACCGGAGGTGAAATGTTATAGGTTTGCTATGCTACGGATGTGTGGCGGACGAACGGGCTGCGTATCCGGATTCGTCTCGTCGTTCTGAGCAACTTTCATGTAGAAAGTATTTTCATCTGAGCTACGGTTTATTTTATATGATTTTCTAAAGTTTTAAATCATTTTAGAATTTATTTAATTTATTTAATTCAACATTATCCGAAACAGTGTTGCGATGACATCAGCATGACATCATGCTGACGACAGCAGTCATCTGACACGTGGGTCCCACATGTCATAGACTGCAACTTGTCATCTCCTGTTTTATCTTACTGATGTGGCTGATGATATGAACAACATGCCATGCACATTAACCAAAATAGATACAATGATTTTCTTTGCCCTTCATCTATGCTTGTTATGTTGACATGGTAATCCAGTAGTGTGGTGAAGCTCCCCGCATTATGAACAATGCCAAATTATGCTATTGATATTTTGAACTTACTCTTTATTTTCTAATTTGAAATTGGATGGAATTGACAGCACAGTTATCATTTTTGTTTATACACGTGCAAAACCTGTCATCTCTCTGCTTTGTTTCAGGGTGATATGCCTGATGGCATGCACAAGTCTGCTGAAGGATGTGCGACAAACCCAACATATATTGCAGCAAAGAAGGCAAAACATCTTGAAGATAGTGAGACAACCCCAAAGTCTTGTCTTGATGCAGTGTTCAAGTTACTTGAGACTAGCAGTCAGACAATCTCACAGAATTCGTTGCCCGAATAAGTTCGACTTCTTCAGCCCCAAGTTCTAGCAGAAAGGCATTCTGCAACTCAACTTCGACTTGAAGTCCTATCTCTAAGAAAGATTGCGGAGAACACCAATGAGAACCTCATCGCTAAACAGCTACACCTGGAAGCTATGACCGACATGCTAGGCCGGTCTCACAACCTTGCTCAGCAGCTTGCGCAGCAGTTCCCGCGCAAGGCTAACCTTTCTTGAACTGTCTTGGAAGTGGTCTCGGTTCAGTATTATTTTGTTACGCTGCAATGGTGCCCAGTTTTTGTAATCTGCTTCTTTGTTGCGCTTTATGATCACTGGTGGGGAACTTCGATGCCCAGTGGATGTAATATACCATAAATCCTTTATTGTATAGTGTAGGTTTATTCTTAGTTACTATGCCGTAATTTCTTTATTGTATAGAGTAGGTTTGTTCTTAATTCCTACTAGTTACTGCCATCATTCGCTATCTGAAAAAAATCAGATGTAGTCGACCGGGCCAAAACATTCGCCTCTAACGGGCCTGGTGTTTAGCGGGCTACAATTGGGTCGGCTGCATCATTCTTGGGCCCGAATGATTGGGGCCTTCATACTTTGCGCGAGGCCCACAACTTACACCAGTCTATATTTTAGTTGGGCCTTTTGTGGACCCAGCGCTTAGTTTGGCCCAGGTAGCGTTGGGCCATTAACAGGCTGAATATTGTACTGGCCTGTTACGGCCCAGATGAAACCATGGGCCTTTAGCAGGCCGAAATGCATATTGGGCCTCAATTTTTACTAGTCGTCGACAGGCCTTCAGCAGGCTGAAATGTAAACCAGGCCTTTTTGGGCCCAGTTATATCACGGGCAGTTACCAGGCCGAAACATATCTCGGGTCTTAGTTGGCCCACTGATATCATGGGCCTTTAAGAGGCCGAAAGCTTAGTACAGACAACAACGGGCCGAATTATGCGACGGGCCTTTAACAGGCCCAAAGTCACGTTGGGCTTAACTGTTGCCACCTTTATCACGGGCCGTTAGTGGGCCCAATGTCCTGTCGGACCATATATGGCCCATGGGCAGCATGGGCCATTCCCAGGCCGAAAGTCACACCGGGCTGAAATGGGGCCATGTCTACATCGGGCCTCTAACAGGCCGAAAGTCATTCGGCTGTAATTGGGCCCAAATATTCGGCGAACAATTAACGGGCCAGATCTGGCTTCGGGCCGTAAATGGGCCCAAATATTTGGTGAACAATTAACGGGCCAGATCTGGCTTCGGGCCGTAAATGGGCCTTTATTAAGCAGGCCGTTATTGGGCTGGCCCACTAGTACCTGAGTAAGTACTACGGGCCTTTGACTGGGCCGGCCTTTTTAACCTATATGGGCCTCTGTTGGGCCGTGCCACGTGTCGACGTATCATAGGTGCTTTGGGTCCAATGAGTGGATGACATTGAAGGAAATATGCCCTAGAGGCAACAATAAAGTTATTATTTATTTCCTTATATCATGATAAATGTTTATTATTCATGCTAGAATTGTATTAACCGGAAACATAATACTTGTGTGAATACATAGACAAACAGAGTGTCACTAGTATGCCTCTACTTGACTAGCTCGTTAATCGAAGATGGTTGAGTTTCCTAGCCCTGGACATGAGTTGTCATTTGATTAACGGGATCACATCATTAGAGAATTATGTGATTGACTTGACCCATTCTGTTAGCTTAGCACTTGATCGTTTAGTATGTTGCTATTGCTTTCTTCATGACTTATACATGTTCCTATGACTATGAGATTATGCAACTCCCGTTTACCGGAGGAACACTTTGTGTGCTACCAAACGTCACAACGTAACTGGGTGATTATAAAGGTGCTCTACAGGTGTCTCCGAAGGTACTTGTTGGGTTGGCGTATTTCGAGATTAGGATTTGTCACTCCGATTGTCGGAGAGGTATCTCTGGGCCCACTCGGTAATGCACATCACTATAAGCCTTGCAAGCATTGTAACTAATGAGTTAGTTGCGGGATGATGTATTACGGAACGAGTAAAGAGACTTGCCAGTAACGAGATTGAACTAGGTATTGACATACCGATGATCGAATCTCGGGCAAGTAATATAACAATGACAAAGGGAACAACGTATGTTGTTATGCGGTTTGACCGATAAAGATCTTCGTAGAATATGTAGGTGCCAATATGAGCATCCAGGTTCCGCTATTGGTTATTGACCGGAGATGAGTCTCGGTCATCTCTACATAGTTCTCGAACCCGTAGGGTCCGCACGCTTAACGTTCGGTGACGATTTGTATTATGAGTTATGTGATTTGATGTACTGAAGGTAGTTCGGAGTCCCGGATGAGATCAGGAACATGATGAGGATTCTCGAAATGGTCGAGACGTAGAGATCGATATATTGGACGACTATATTCGGACATCGGAAAGGTTCCAAGTGATTCAGGTATTTTTCGGAGTACCGGAAAGTTACGGGAATTCGTATTGGGCCTTGATGGGCCATACGGGAAAGGAGAGAAAGGCCTCAAAAGGTGGCTGCACCCCTCCCCATGGTCTGGTCCGAATTGGACCGGGGAGGGGGGGCGCCCCCTTCCTTCCTTCTCCTTTTCCCTTCCCTTTTTGCTATTCCATGTGGGAGGAGGAATCCTACTAGGACTAGGGAGTCCTAGTAGGACTCCACACTTCTGACACGCCCTAGGGGCTGGCCGGCCTCCCCTCCTCCATCCTTTATATACGGGGGCAGGGGGCACAACTAGACACACAAGTTGATCTGTTGATCCCTCCCAGCCGTGTGCGGTGCCCCCCTCCACCATAATCCACCTCGGTCATATCGTAGCGGTGCTTAGGCGAAGCCCTGCGTCGGTAGCATCATCATCACTGTCACCACGCCGTCGTGCTGACGGAACTCTCCTGTGAAGCTCTGCTGGATCGGAGTTCGCGGGACGTCATCGAGCTGAACGTGTGCTGAACTCGGAGGTGTCGTACGTTCGGTACTTGGATCGGTCGGATCGTGAAGACGTACGACTACATCAACCGCGTTGTGCTAACGCTTCCGCTTTCGGTCTACGAGGGTACGTGGACATACTCTCCCCTCTCATTGCTATGCATCACCATGATCCTGTGTGTGCGTGGGAATTTTTTTGAAATTACTAAGTTCCCCTACAGTGATATCAGAGTCTGGTTTTATGCGTAGATGTTATATGCTCGAGTAGAACACAAGTGAGTTGTGGGCGATACAAGTCATACTGCTTACCAGCATGTCATACTTTGGTTCGGCGGTATTGTTGGATGAAGCGGTCTGGACCGACATTACGTGTACGCTTACGCGAGACTGGTTCTACTGACGTGCTTTGGACACAGGTGGCTGGCGGGTGTCAGTTTCTCCAACTTTAGTTGAACCGAGTGTGACTACGTCCGGTCCTTGAGAAGGTTAAAACAGCACTAACTTGACGAACTATCATTGTGGTTTTGATGCGTAGGTAAGAACGGTTCTTGCTCAGCCCATAGCAGCCACGTAAAACTTGCAACAACAAAGTAGAGGACGTCTAACTTGTTTTTGCAGGGCATGTTGTGATGTGATATGGTCAAGACGTGATGAGATATAAGTTGTTGTATGAGATGATCATGTTTTGTTGAAGTTATCGGCAACTGGCAGAAGCCTTATGGTTGTCTCTTTATTGCATAAGATGCAAGCGCCAAATAATTGCTTTACTTTATCGCTATGCGATAGCAATAGTTGCAAGAGCAATAGTTGGCGAGACGACCATGTGACGACACATTGATATAGATCAAGATGATGGAGATCATGGTGTCATGCCGGTGACGATAGAGATCATGACGGTACTTTGGAGATGGAGATCAAAGGCGCAAGATGATCATGGCCATATCATGTCACATATTTTGATTGCATATGATGTTTATCTTTTATACATCTTATTTTGCTTAGTTTGGCGGTAGCTTTATAAGATGATCCCTTACTAAAATTTCAAGGTATAAGTGTTCTCCCTGAGTATGCACCGTTGCGAAAGTTCTTCGTGCTGAGACACCATGTGATGATCGGGTGTGATAAGCTCTACGTTCAAATACAACGGGTGCAAGACAGTTTTGCACACGCGGAATACTCAGGTTAAACTTGACGAGCCTAGCATATGCAGATATGTCCTCGGAACACTGGAGACCGAAAGGTCGAGCATGGATCATATAGTAGATATGATCAACATATTGATGTTCACCATTGAAAACTACTCCATCTCACGTGATGATCGGACATGGTTTAGTTGATTTGGATCACGTGATCACTTAGATGATTAGAGGGATGTCTATCTAAGTGGGAGTTCTTAAGTAATATGATTAATTGAACTTTAATTTATCATGAACTTAGTCCTGATAGTATTTTGCAAATAATGTTGTAGACCAATAGCTCGCATTGTTGCTTCCCTATGTTTTATATATGTTCCTAGAGAAAACAAAGTTGAAAGATGATAGTAGCAATGATGCGGACTGGGTCCGTGATCTGAGATTTATCCTCATTGCTGCACAGAAGAATTATGTCCTTGATGCACCGCTAGGTGACGGACCTATTGCAGGAGCATATGCAGACATTATGAACGTTTGGCAAAGCTCGGTATGATGACTACTTGATAGTTTAGTGCACCATGCTTTACGACTTAGAATCGGGACTTCAAAGATGTTTTGAACGTCATGGACCATATGAGATGTTCCAGGAGTTGAAGTTAATATTTCAAGCAAATACCCGAGTTGAGAGATATGAAGTCTCCAACAAGTTCTATAGCTAAAAGATGGAGGAGAATAGCTCAAGCAGTGAGCATGTGCTCAGATTGTCTGGGTACTACAATCACTTGAATCAAGTGGGAGTTAATCTTCCAGATAAGATAGTGATTAACAGAATTCTCTAGTCACCATCACCAAGTTAGTAGAACTTCGTGATGAACTATAGTATGAAAGGGATGACGAAAATGATTCTCGAGCTTTTCATGATGATGAAATCGATGAAGGTAGAAATCAAGAAGAGCATCAAGTGTTGATGATTAACAAGACCACTAGTTTCAAGAAGAGGGCAAAGGGAAAGAAAGGGAACTTCATGTAGAATGGCAAGCAAGTTGTCACTTCCGTGAAGAAGCCCAAAGCTAGACTAAAGCCTGAAACTGAGTGCTTCTACTGCAAAGGAAATGGTCACTGGAAGCGGAAATGCCCTGAATATTTGGTGGATAAGAAGGATGGCAAAGTGAACAAGGGTATATTTGATATACATTTTATTGATGTGTACCTTACTAGTGTTTATAGTAGCCCCTGGGTATTTGATACTTGTTCGGTTGCTAAAAATTAGTAACTCGAAACAGGAGTTACAAAATAAACAGAGACTAGTTGAGGGTGAAGTGACGATGTGTGTTGGAAGTGGTTCCAAGATTGATATGATCATCATCGCACACTCCCTATACTCTCGGGATTAGTGTTAAACCTAAATAAATGTTATTTGGTGTTTGCGTTGAGCATGAATATGATTTGATCATGTTTATTGCAATACGGTTATTCATTTAAGTTAGAAAACAATTGTTGTTCTGTTTACATGAATAAAACCTTCTATGGTCATACCAACGAAAATGGTTTGTTGGATCTCGATCGTAGTAATACACATGTTCATAATATTGAAGCCAAAAGATGCAAATTTAATAATGATAGTGCAACTTATTTGTGGCACTGCCGTTTAGGTCATATTGGTGTAAAGCGCATGAAGAAACTCCATGCCGATGGGATTTTGGAATCACTTGATTATGAATCACTTGATGCTTGCGAACCATGCCTTATGGGCAAGATGACTAAAAATCCGTTCTACGGAACAATGGAACAAGCAACTGACTTTTTGGAAATAATACATACTGATGTATGCGATCCGATGAGTGTTGAGGCTCGCGGCGAGTATCATTATTTTTGACCTTCACAGATGATTTGAGCAGATATGGGTATATCTACTTGATGAAACATAAGTCTGAAACATTTGAAAAGTTCATATAATTTCAGAGTGAGGTGGAAAATCATCGTAACAAGAAAATAAAGTTTCTACGATCTGATCGTGGAGGAGAATATTTGAGTTATGAGTTTGGTCTTCATTTGAAACAATGCGGAATAGTTTCGCAACTCACGCCACCTGGAACACCACAGCATAAGGGTGTGTCCGAACATCGTAACCGTACTTTATTAGATATGGTGCAATCTATGATGTCTCTTACCGATTTACCACTATCGTTTTGGGGTTATGCATTAGAGACAGCTGCATTCACATTAAAAAGGGCACCACCTAAATCCGTTGAGACGACACTATATAAACTATGGTTTGGCAAGAAACCAAAGTTGTCATTTCTTAAAGTTTGGAGTTGCAATGCTTATGTGAAAATGTTTCAACCTGATAAGCTCGAACCCAAATCAGAGAAATGAGTCTTCATAGGATACCCAAAGGAGACTGTTGGGCAAACCTTCTATCACAGATCCGAAGGCAAGATATTCGTTGCTAAGAATGGATCCTTTCTAGAGAAGGAGTTTCTCTCGAAAGAAGTGAGTGGGAGGAAAGTAGAACTTGATGAGGTAACTGTACCTGCTCCCTTATTGGAAAGTAGTTCATCACAGAAATCTGTTCCTGTGACTACTACACCAATTAGTGAAGAAGCTAATGATGATGATCATGTAACTTCAGATCAAGTTACTACCAAACCTCGTAGGTGAACCAGAGTGAGATCCGCACCAGAGTGGTACGGTAATCCTGTTCTGGAGATCATGTTACTTGACCATGACGAACCTACGAACTATGAGGAAGCGATGATGAGCCCAGATTCCGCGAAATGGCTTGAGGCCATGAAATCTGAGATGGGATCCATGTATGAGAACAAAGTGTGGACTTTGGTTGACTTGCCCGATGATCGGCAAGCCATAGAAAATAAATGGATCTTCAAGAGGAAGACGGACTCTGATAGTAGTGTTACTATCTACAAAGCTAGACTTGTCGAAAAAGGTTTTGACGAAGTTCAAGGTGTTGACTACGATGAGATTTTCTCACTCGTAGCGATGCTTAAAGTCTGTCCGAATCATGTTAGCAATTGCCGCATTTTATGAAATCTGGCAAATGGATAACAAAACTGCAATCCTTAATGGATTTCTTAAAGAAGAGTTGTATATGATGCAACCAGAAGGTTTTGTCAATCCTAAAGGTGTTAACAAAATGTGCGAGCTCCAGCGATCCATCTATGGACTGGTGCAAGCATCTCGGAGTTGGAATAGACGCTTTGATGAGTTGATCAAAGCAGATAGTTTTATACAGACTTGCGGTGAAGCCTGTATTAACAAGAAAGTGAGTGGGAGCACTACAGCATTTCTGATAAGTATATGTGAATGACATATTATTGATCGGAAATAATGTAGAATTTTCTGGAAAGCATAAAGGAGTATTTCAAAGGAGTTTTTCAAAGAAAGACCTCGGTGAAGCTACTTACATATTGAGCATCAAGATCTATAGAGATAGGTCAAGACGCTTGATAAGTTATTTCAATGAGTACCTACCTTGACAAGATTTTGAAGTAGTTCAAAATAGAACAGTCAGAGAAAGAGTTCTTACCTGTGTTACAAGGTGTGAAATTGAGTAAGACTCAAAGCCCGACCACGGCAGAAAATAGAGAGAGAATGAAAGTCATTCCCTATGCCTCAGCCATAGGTTCTATAAAGTATGCCATGCTGTGTACCAGACCTATTATATACCCTACACTGAGTTTGGCAAGGGAGTACAATAGTGATCTAGAAGTAGATCACTGGACAGCGGTCAAAATTATCCTTAGTGGAATAAGGATATGTTTCTCGATTATGGAGGTGACAAAAGGTTCGTCATAAATGGTTACGTCGATGCAAGTTTTGACACTGATCCAGATGACTCTAAGTCTCAATCTGGATACATATTGAAAGTGGGAGCAATTAGCTAGAGTAGCTCCGTGCAGAGCATTGTTGACATAGAAATTTGCAAAATACTTACGGATCTGAATGTGATAGTACCGTTGACTAAAATTATCTTACAAGCAAAACATGAGCGCACCTTAGTACTCTTTGGGTGTTAATCACATAGCGATGTGAACTAGATTACTGACTCAAGTAAACCCTTTGGGTGTTGGTCACATATCGATGTGAACTATGGGTGTTAACCACATAAAGATGTGAACTATTGATGTTAAATCACATGGCGATGTGAACTAGATTATTGACTCTAGTGCAAGTGGGAGACTGAAGGAAATATGCCCTAGAGACAATAATAAAGTTATTATTTATTTCCTTATATCATGATAAATGTTTATTATTCATGCTAGAATTGTATTAACCGGAAACATAATACTTGTGTGAATACATAGACAAACAGAGTGTCACTAGTATGCCTCTACTTGACTAGCTCGTTAATCGAAGATGGTTGAGTTTCCTAGCCATGGACATGAGTTGTCATTTGATTAACGGGATCACATCATTAGAGAATTATGTGATTGACTTGACCCATTCCGTTAGCTTAGCACTTGATCGTTTAGTATGCTGCTATTGCTTTCTTCATGACTTATACATGTTCCTATGACTATGAGATTATGCAACTCCCGTTTACCGGAGGAACACTTTGTGTGCTACCAAACGTCACAACATAACTGGGTGATTATAAAGGTGCTCTACAGGTGTCTCCGAAGGTACTTGTTGGGTTGGCGTATTTCGAGATTAGGATTTGTCACTCCGATTGTTGGAGAGGTATCTCTGGGCCCACTCGGTAATGCACATCACTATAAGCCTTGCAAGCATTGTAACTAATGAGTTAGTTGCGGGATGATGTATTACGGAACGAGTAAAGAGACTTACCGGTAACGAGATTGAACTAGGTATTGAGATACGGACGATCGAATCTCGGGCAAGTAACATACCGATGACAAAGTGAACAACGTATGTTGTTATGAGGTTTGACCGATAAAGATCTTCGTAGAATATGTAGGTGCCAATATGAGCATCCAGGTTCCGCTATTGGTTATTGACCAGAGATGTGTCTCGGTCATGTCTACATAGTTCTCGAACCCGTAGGGTCCACACGCTTAACGTTCGGTGACGATTTGTATTATGAGTTATGTGATTTGATGTACCGAATGTAGTTCGGAGTCCCGGATGAGATCGGGGACATGATGAGGAGTCTCGAAATGGTTAAGACGTAAAGATCGATATATTGGACGACTATATTCGGACATCGGAAAGTTTCCGAGTGATTCGGGTATTTTTCGGAGTACCGGAAAGTTACGGGAATTCGTATTGGGCCTTAATGGGCCATACGGGAAAGGAGAGAAAGGCCTCAAAAGGTGGCCACACCCCTCCCCATGGTCTGGTCCGAATTGGACCAGGGAGGGGGGCGCCCCCTTCCTTCCTTCTCCTTTTCCCTTCCCTTTTTCCTATTCCTTGTGGGAGGAGGAATCCTACTAGGACTAGGGAGTCCTAGTAGGACTCCACACTTCTGGCGCGCCCTAGGGGCTGGCCGGCCTCCCCTCCTCCATCCTTTATATACGGGGACAGGGGGCACCTCTAGACACACAAGTTGATCTGTTGATCTCTCCCAGCCGTGTGTGGTGCCCCCCTCCACCATAATCCACCTCGGTCATATCGTAGAGGTGCTTAGGCGAAGCCCTGCGTCGGTAGCATCATCATCACCGTCACCACGCCGTCGTGCTGGCGGAACTCTCTCGTCAAGCTCTGCTGGATCGGAGTTCGCGGGACGTCATCGAGCTGAACTTGTGCTGAACTCGGAGGTGCCGTACGTTCGGTACTTGGATCGGTCGGATCGTGAAGACGTACGACTACATCAACTGCGTTGTGCTAACGCTTTCGCTTTCGGTCTATGAGGGTACGTGGACATACTCTCCCCTCTCGTTTCTATGCATCACCATGATCCTGTGTGTGCGTGGGAATTTTTTTGAAATTACTACGTTCCCCTACAGACATCTGTCCCAACGGTGAGCCGACACGTGTTTCCTTCAGCCAATGATGATTTTACACATGGAAAATCCCCATTGGTCGGGGCTATTAACGGGTTATCGGATCCAAAACCGGACCCGATAGCTTAACGGCGTTCCGTTACGGTGGATGCCACGTGTCAGTCACCCTTGACGAAAGCACTTCTGTGACGCACGATTTATCATCATGGAAGTGGATACTTCCGTGATGATAATTTTGGTAATGTCATGGAACACTTCTACGACGGCATAGGTATGACTATCTTGATTCTGTCATAAATTCTTCATGGATGTACATGCATGGCAGAAAACGTGACCTACTGTGACAAACACGTATCATCACGGAAGTGTATTTTTTTTGTAGTGATCTATTCGGATGGTGTAGTCTCGTATTACAGGGAATATGAAATTTATACAAAAAGAAAACATGAGACATATATATATGGAGACAGTCATCAAGGCAAAGTATTTGACTAATGAATCAACACAGAAGTTTGCACATTCCATATTTCTAGAGTAAACATGGAGATGGCACACGGCAGCAAGGCAAAATTGGAAATTTAATAGCTCAAAAGCCTTCCTTGGCATGTAATAGGTATATGCAAAGATGCCGCAAAAATATTGGAATCAAATAACGGGGATTGATTTTTCAGAACTGAAATGCTTGTCCTTTTTTATGAATAATTCAGGCTTCCCAACAGCTTACATAATTGCCCGGATGAAGTTGTCATGTATACTACGTCTATTAACGAAGCCATTTTGAGTGTTTGAGACGAGGGTGTTCATATGGGGAGCAAGGCATAAGGAAAGGACTTTAGCGATGATTTTGGCCACTGCATGGATTAGGCTAATGAGCCTATAGTCAGAGATGCCCTCTGCACCCCCCCTTTTTGGGCAAGAGCACAACATTGGCGGAGTTGAGATATAGTAGTATCTCAACTCCACCAATGTTGCATGTGTGTGGCATGCGTGGGATATATAGGAGTATAAACCGAGCAAGGAAACCTAGTTAGAAAAGATCGATCGTGACCGCGCATCCGAGTAATGAACCGAATCACTAATTGAGAAGTTGTGATGCCCGGATAGTTAGGCTACAGTAATCCCGTTAACGATGCCACGTCACCACGGTTACTGTTGTTAATCTCGTGTTAGTTCAAAACTGATTCGAAATTCAAATTCAAAAATAGGCAAAACAACAAAAATTTTCAAATATTAAAACTAAATTGTTCGGGTTGTGTCAAATAATGCATAGGTAATTATGATGGAGAAACCACATTTTTATAAAAGGTTTAAATGCACTTAAGTAACTAAAATAGTAGGTAAAACAATTAAATAAATGCGTTCTGGATTTTATAAAATACTATACTATTTTGTTCAGGGATAAAACCTTTTGTGGTAGTAGTTATAATTGTAACTCTATTTTAGGTAGGGTTTCACTTTTTGTAAAACTATAAAATATAAAACAGAAAAAGAAAGATAAGTAAAAAATGAAGAAACAAAATAAATAAAAAGAGAAAAGAAAAGTAAAACAAAAATAAAGAAAAGGAAACCCCCCAGCGCCACTGGGCCTTGGCCCACCAAGCCAACCCCAGGCCGGCCCGCCCCCACCACTTAACCCCCCACGCCCCGAAACCCTAACCCCTCACCGCCCCCACTCGCCCCCTCCCACGACACCCCCTCACTCCTCCCACTCCCCCCCCCCCGATCTGGATCGGGGATCCACCCCGACGACCGCGCCCCGCGCTCCCCCCACGATGTCGGCGCCTGTTCCCGGCGCTGCCCTCCCGCCGGTGCGGCTCACGGCCTCGACATGCCGGGCCTCATCGCCGTCGTCTCCCCGCCTCGCCCCCGACACCCACGGCGCCCCGAGGCCGACGTCGCCGCGCGGAGCCCCCCCCCCCCCCCCCCCGTCGCTGGACTGCCTCCCCGCCGTCCTCTACGTCGTCGCCTCCTCCCCTGCGCCGGCCGTCCCCGTCCTCCTCCACAACTGCTCCCTCGAGCCTCGCCGCCACCCCTCCTCTTCAACGCCGGCGAGGGCCTTGCCCTCCCCCTTCCCTTCCTCTGCTCCGTGCCGGCCGTGCCGCTCGCTCCCTGCGTCGGCGTTGCACGTCTCCGCCCGCGCCCGCGAGTTCGCTTGCGCTCGTTGCGCTCACCGTGGCCCTGCACCGTGATCGCCGTGCCCGACTGCGCCCTCCGCGCGCCCCTCGCGCGTCCGGGCCGCGCCCGGCCACCGCGCGCATGCGCACGCGCACCAACCCCCCCCCCCCCGTCGCCCCATTGCTCCCGCACGCACCCCGTCCGGCCGGTCCGTCGCCGCACCACCGCGGGCGACCGCACCTGCCCGCGCCCTCCGTCGCCTTCGTGCGGGTGCGCGGCGCCCGCACCCGATAACGCCCGTCGCCCGAACCCACTATGGCCCTTAGGGCCTATGACAGCTGGGCCTCGCCCCCTATGACAATGACATGTGGGGCCCATGCCCAGAACGTTTTAAATAAAAAAGGAATTAAAATAATAATAAATAAATAAAATATAATTAATTAACTTAATTAATTCTGTTTAAATTAACTAATTAAGATTAATTAACCTAATAACTAGTTAACCTAATTAACTACTGTTAATTAGCTAAGCAGTCCCTAACAGGTGGGACCCACCTGTCAGGTTGACCAGGTCAATGGTCAACGTTGACTGCTGACATCATGTTGACGTCATAATTACCTTTTTCTAATTAAATTAATTCTGTTAATTCTAGAAAAAAATAAAATCCTTTTTAAATTAATATAAAATGAACCGTAGCTCGGATGGAAAAACTTTGTACATGAAAGTTGCTCAGAACGACAAGACAAATCCGGATACGCAGCCCGTTCATCCGCCAAACATCCCTAGCATAGCAAACACGCAACTTTCCCCCTCCGATTCATCTGTCCGAAAACGCGAAACACCGGGAATACTTTCCCGGATGTTTCCCCCCTTCGCCGGTACCACCTCCTACCGCGTTAGGGCACACCTAGCCCCGCGCATTGACATGTCTTCCATCGTCATGCTTATGTTTGCATTATATTTATTGTTTCTTCCCCCTCTTCTCTCGTTAGACACCGAGACCGACGCCGCTGCTACCCAGTACGACTACGGTGTTGACGACCCCTCCTTCTTGCCAAAGCAACCAGGCAAGCCCCCCCCCCCTTGATCACCAGATATCACCTACTCTTCTCTATACTGCTTGCATTAGAAGAGTGTAGCATGTTACTGCTTTCGGTTAATCCTATTCTGCTGCATAGCCTGTCGTTGTTGCTACAGTTGTTACCCTTACCTGCTATCCTACTGCTTAGTATAGGATGCTAGTGTTCCCTCAGTGGCCCTACACTCTTGTCCGTCTGCCATGCTATACTACTGGGCCGTGATCACTTCGGGAGGTGATCACGGGTATATACTATATACTTTATATACATGACACATGTGGTGACTAAAGTCGGGTCGGCTCGTTGAGTACCCGCAAGTGATTCTGATGAGCGGGCTGAAAGGACAGGTGGCTCCATCCCGGTAGAGGTGGGCCTGGGTTCCTGACGGCCCCCGACTGTTACTTTATGGCGGAGCGACAGGGCAGGTTGAGACCACCTAGGAGAGAGGTGGGCCTGGCCCTGGTCGACGTTCGCGGATACTTAACACACTTAACGAGACCTTGGTATTTGATCTGAGTCTGGCCGTTTGGTCTATACGCACTAACCAACTACGCGGGAACAGTTATGGGCACTCAACGTCGTGGTATCAGCCGAAGCTCTTCTTGACGTCAGCAACGGAGCGGCGCGCGCCGGATTGGACTGGAACGCCTGTTAGGCTAGGTCTGCTTCCGGCCGCGTACGCAACATGCAGGTGTGCAATGGGCGATGGGCCCAGACCCATGCACGCATAGGATTTAGACCGGCGTGCTGACCTCTCTGTTGAGCCTAGGTGGGGCTGCGACGTGTTGATCTTCCGCGGCCGGGCATGACCCAGAAAAGTGTGTCCGGCCAAATGGGATCGAGCGTGTTGGGTTATGTGGTGCACCCCTGCAGGGAAGTTTATCTATTCGAATAGCCGTGTCCCTCGGTAAAAGAACGACCCAGAGTTGTACCTTGACCTTATGACAACTAGAACTGGATACTTAATAAAACACACTCTTCCAAGTGCCAGATATAACCCGGTGATCGCTCTGTAACAGGGCGACGAGGAGGGGATCCCCGGGTAGGATTATGTTATGCGATGCTACTTGGTGAACTTACCATCTACTCTCTTCTACATGCTGCAAGATAGAGGTGGCCAGAAGCGTAGTCTTCGACAGGATTAGCTATCCCCCTCTTATTCTGGCATTCTGCAGTTCAGTCCACTGATATGGCCCTTTACACATATACCCATGCATATGTAGTGTAGCTCCTTGCTTGCGAGTACTTTGGATGAGTACTCACGGTTGCTTTTCTCCCTCTTTTCCCCTTTCTATACCTGGTTGTCGCAACCAGAAGCTGGAGTCCAGGAGCTAGAGATCCCGAGGATGATTCTACGTGGAGTTCGGCTTCGAGGAGTAGTTAGGAGGTCCCAGGCAGGAGGCCTTGCATTTTCGATCGTTGCTACTTTTGTGCTAGCCTTCTTAAGGCAATCTTGTTTAACTTATGTCTGTACTCAGATATTATTGTTTCCGCTGACTCTTGTGTTTTCGAGCTTATGTATTCGAGCCTTCGAGGTCCCTGGCTTGTAATTTAAAGCTTGTTTTATTTTAATTTGTGTCTAGAGTTGTGTTGTGATATCTTCCCGTGAGTCCTCGATCTTGATCGTACACATTTGCGTGTATGATTAGTGTACGATTGAATCGGGGGCGTCACAGAAGTACTCATTGCAGAGATCACTCCCACCTTCCCAGGGTGTGACAAGTGGCGCGCTGTATGTGCGCCACTTGTCCCAACCTGAGAGTTTTCCTTTTTTCGTATATCCATTTATTCAAACTTAAACCGTGCGTCCAAATATCGAACCGTTTTTACCGTTGGAATCCCCGCGCCGAGATCTTCAAAACTAGATACCATGTTGATAAGTTTTGACGAACCTTTTTTTCACGAAAAAAACAAAACGAAAAAACTGGACGAAAAAACCAAACCGGGAGCACGGGTTTTTTCCCTTTCCAAAAGAGGCACGCCCGTGCCTCTTGCGAAATCACAACCATGTCTCTCGCGGAAAACAAAACCGTGCCTCTCGCGGAAGAAGAAAAAAGAGAAAACGCGTTTTTTCCTTTTCGAGGAGGCATCGCCGTGCCTCTCGTGAAAGCACAACCATGCCTCTCGCGGAAGCAAAACCGTGCCTCTCGCGAAAGAAAAAAAATAGAAAACACGTTTATTTTCGTTTCTGAGAGGCACGGCCGTGCCTCTCGGGAAAGCAAAACCGTGCCTCACACAGAAGGAAAAAAAGTAAACATGTTTATTTTCGTTTCCGAGAGGCATGGCCGTGACTCTCGCGAAAGCACAACCGTGCCTCTCACGGAAGCAAAACCATGCCTCTCGCGAAAGGAAAAAACAGAAAACGCATTTTTTTCGTTTCTGAGAGGCACGGCCGTGACTCTCGCGAAAGCAAAACCGTGTCTCTCGCGGAAGCAAAACCATGACTCTCGCGAAAGAAAAAAAAATTGATCCAAAAGCTAAGAAAGACCGGTGAAAAACCGAAACGTCGAAAAAACCCCAAAAACGTTTAAAAAGCCGAAAACGCGTGCGGAAAAAAATACGAAAGGAGCGCCCAGAGCGCGACACGTAGCGGGCGACTGAGCACGCCAAATGGCGCTGATCGTTGTGAGGCTCCTGAAGGAACACTCGTCAACTAGTTGCTCAATGAACGCTAGAAAGATCAATCGATGGTGCATCCGAGTCGGGACTGCTAGTTGGGCTTGGGCCGATCGATTCATGTGTCAGAGTCGGGAAATGGCTAGGTTTAGGCCGATCAAACCTTTCGAGTTCACGTGGGCGAGCCAGATGAGATCGATCGGTATTGTCTAAAAAAATAGGACGAGATCGATCGGTAGGGAGGGCTTGACGAAAGAAGCGGAACGGTGAACCTTACCTTTTTTGATAGGAGAGATAATCACTTCGTCGGCTCGTACAACTATTACAAGTGGCCTAGTGGAGAACTACCCATGCTGAAGAGAAATGTCGATCCGGTTTTTTGTGTTTTGAGCCGAGGTTCCTGATTCCCGTGTAGGTAGGGAAATATCAGCCAAACACATACCCACAACCCTGTGTTGTCGTAGTAACGGGCCGACCACTCGCACTGTACCTTCCCCGCCGGTTTGGGAAGGTTCTAGACTGTCCGTACCGATATTCTATATTCTTTTACTGATTTTTTCTGTTTCTTTTTTTCAATGTGCCTCATATTGTTCAAATTCACAGATATTCGCCGAATGCATGAATATTTTTAAAATTCATACATGTTTTTTGAAATTGTGAATATATTTTTAAATGCCGGGAGAATTTTTTTAATTGTGAACTTTTTTGCATTCATGAACATTAAAAAAATCAAATTCGTGAACATTTTTCAAAATCACAAACATTTTCTGAAATAGCAAACATATTTTGAATTTGTTTTTTAGATTCGCGAACATTTATGGAATTTGCAAACATTTTCCAAATTCACGATCAATTTTGAAATCATGAACATTTTTTGTATTCACGATCATTTTTTTAAATCTCGTTTTTTCAAATCATCAATATTTTTTGAAATCTAGAACACTTAAAAAATTAAGGAACATTTTCCCAAATTCGTGAACAAATTTTGAAATCTGAGAGCATTTTTAAAATTCGTGAACAATTTTTGAAATCTGGGAACATTTTGAAAATTCGTGAAGAATATTTGAAATTCAGGAATATTTTCAAGATCAAGAATATTTAAGATTTTCGCAAATTTTGAAATTCGAAACTTTTTTTAATCCCCAACCATTTTCAAAGGAGCAAAAGAAACAGAAAAGTAAAGGCAAAAGAAAAAACCGAAGAAAAAAAAAACAGTGGCGCCTCCCTTCCTTCCCCTCCTCCACGCCCCAAACCAAACCGTCCACAGTTACTTCCCGCCACCGCCACCGCCACCTCCTCCCCCCCTCCCCGAGGTTTGCACCACGCACAAGCCACAGCGCAGCCTCGCTTGCACACCACCAACCAAACCAAACCAAACTGGCGATCGATCGCCGCAGAATCGCTTTCATCTCCCCGCAAAGCCATCCTTTAACTCCCGCCCGTGCCACGACCTCTCGCATTACCTTCCTTTAAAACCATGCAATCCTCCCAGCCGCTCCATGCACTCCGACGACTTCCCAAGAACCCGCCAGCACTCCACCTAGCGGGACGATCAAACCACCGGCCGTGTACGCGACGATGATGCCCGTGTACGGCGGCGAGGTGCGGCAGCGGACGTGCCGCATGTACTGGTGCTACCAGTGCGCGCGGGCGCTCCGCATCATCTCCTACCCGGCCACCGACGTCTTCTGCCCGCGCTGCTACGGCCGCTTCCTCCACGAGATCGACCCGCCGCCGCGCCCGGCCCTCCCCCCGCCGGGCTACTTCCCGCACCACTTCGCGCCGCACCCGCACGCGTACTACCACGACGGGAACCCGCGCCGGTGGGTCGTGTACGGCGCCGCGCCCACGGTGCCCGGACGCCCGTTCCGCCAGCTGCCCCCGCCGGTGCGGGAGCCGGCGCCGGGGCCGACGCGGGTCCATGCGCCGGCCCCGACGCCCCCGCCTCGCCGGCGCATGCCCTCCCCGCCGCCGGCGCCGGTGGCGCGGCGGCCGTCCACGCCCCCGGCCATCGACCCGGGGGACTACTTCACGGGGGGCGACCTCAACCGCCTCGTGGAGGAGCTGACCCAGAACGACCGCCCCGGCCCCGCGCCGGCGCCCTCGTCGGCCATCGACTCGCTCCCGACGGTGCGGATCGCCGCGCAGCACCTGTCGGACGACGGCGGGTCGCAGTGCCCCGTGTGCAAGGAGGAGTTCGAGCTCGGGGAGGCCGCGCGGCAGCTGCCGTGCAAGCACGTGTACCACTCCGACTGCATCGTGCCCTGGCTCCGCCTCCACAACTCCTGCCCCGTCTGCCGCTTCAAGCTGCCCGGCACCGGCGCCGCCTCCAGCACACGCCGCGCCAGCGGCAGCAACGGTGCAAGGAACAGAGACAGGGAGAGGGAGAGGGAGCCGGCGACGACGGTGAGGTGGGGGCCCCTGTCGTGGATGGTGCCGGCGCGCGGGACGGAGGAGCCGGACGACGGGTGGGAGTACGGCCGGCGCGCGCACGGGCGCGGGCACGGCAGGCCCGAGGATGGCGACGCCGGCGGTAATGACCTGTCGGCCCTCCAGTCTTTCGTTCTCGTCGCCACTTGCGTTTTCTTCTTCTCCTTCTTCGCCTAACAAGACCTGCTGTGATAACTGACAACTCTAATGTACTCCTAACAATCCTCAATGGAACAACAGATAAAGAGTTTATTTGCATTCGTGATTAATTTTTTTGGACTATATAACAGCATGTTTGTTTTAAGTTGTTTTCTTCTGAAATTTGCTTTCAGCTTTCTACGCGTGGTGGCGCTCTCTGTTTCTCCTCTAGCCGTTTCCAGCCGGGATGCCAGTCACTACGCCAAAGACAACCTGAACCTGTTTGCTCAGTTAAGTCATCTGATCGATGCCGTGCTTGCAAATCATCAGAACACTGCCCCTGCAAATACACGCTTACTGACTTGACATTTTGTTGGCTGTTAATGGCAGGTAAAGCATGACAACCGCTGTAAATATTTCAACGGCAATGGTGGATGTACTGGAGAAGCAGAGCACACTGGAAATAAAATAGGAGAATGTAATAGTGCAAAAAACGGCCAAAATGTAATTGCGCCACTCACAATGTAAACGATACAAAGAGTTGTGATTTTCATTTTTAGCTCAGTTGAGCGGATTTATCTAGCGGCTGAAGCAATCTCAAAGCAAAACGTGAAAGCAATTGAGCAAATCCAAAAGAAAAGAACTATCACAAAGGCTTAAGGTGATACATTCGATCGAATCATTCAACATAATAAGTATATATGGTATGGTTTGATTTTACACCGAGGGGCATACAAAAATTGACTGAATCAGCTCACTGTCTCCTATATCAATGTAACCGACTATTTCCGGGAGGGCATCCCACCTAAACCCGACTTGAGCATGGTATCAAAGCCAGCGTGAAATCCTGCAGTGTATGCCATGTTTTTGAACATGTTCTGCATTAAAAACATTTGCATTAGACATCTGCCGTCGCAACATATACATTATGCACCAAATACTCCCTCCGTTCCAAAATAAGTGACTCAACTTTGTACTAAGTTTAGTACAAAGTTGTACAAAGTTGAGTCACTTATTTTGGGGCGGAGGGAGTATCATCAAAACGACCTCCCCATGTTTATTTGTTATATACTCCCTCCGTCCCGAATTACTTGACGCTCAAGCAGATGTATCTAGCACTAAAATACGTCTAGACACATCCAGTTGAGCGCCAAGCAATTCCGGACGGAGGAAGTATTATATAGGGGCAAATTAGCATTCTGGATCAGGTTAATCGAAATCTAAACTGCAATAATACTACCACAAAATCATACAAGCAAGGGGAGCTAATTTTATCTTGCGACACCAAATGATTTTTCACAAATATAATTCAGACACCAGGAGGTTAATCTTAGATCAGCAGATCACTGCAAATGTTCACAGGTCTCGAGGAGATTCCAGGTTAATTCATCATATAGCCTTTTAGCACAACTGCACAAGGACGGAGGTAACTTGAGCATGAGTGAGGCTTTCAAGCTAACATTGGGATTTTTCCATGGAAGAAGCATAATGAGATGTATTTCTACCAGGAGATTCAATTCTCTCTACTCTGCTCGCTTCAAGATATTACTAAGAATTGCTAACTACTAGTAACCAATATCACAAGAGAAACTAACCGTTACACTCTCCAGATCTGGAGCAGCTCGTCGTTTAAAGTCATCTAATTTTAAAATTTGAGTAAGCTCTTCCTGTTTAATATTCAATTTCTTTGATGCCTGCAAGAGAATACTACTTATCAACACAAGGGGCAGGCATCATATACGAAAGCTAACATGGTAAGGTCACTGGATTACCTCAGACAGGAACAATGGGAAGATGACCTCAAGCACATCACTTGCAAATATCTCAACATTTGGGCCATTATTAGTAAGAACTTTACTCTCTGAACTTTCTGCCCCCTTGTTCTGAACTTTGGGCTTAGCCTTCACTTCTGATGAAGAACATGCCATGTCATATTTACTGTTGAAAGTTGAAACTTGAAAAGCTCCATAAAGCTTATAAATACATAATGGATGTCTAAAAGCTTGGATAAACAATAAGGAATGAAAAATGATGTTTACTCCCTGTACAGTATTCAATATTCCCATCCAAGAAAATTATAATTGACGTGCTACTGTTGGTTTGTCTCTATCCTGATAAAAAATGTGTAACAGGTGGTGTATTCTCTTGCTGGTAGCGAGACAATGGTCTATGACAAACAGGGTGCTTGTTTGCTCTGATGGCAGCAACAAACATTGTCTTGGCAGCTCTCAACCCTAGTTCTACAGCCATATCAAGTGTTTGTTCATTCTTTTTTTTTATGTCATGCTCTTGGGCATAGTTCAGAACTTCAGATTTCCCAACATGACTTGGGCATAGTTCAGAACTTCAGATTTCCCAGCATGACTAACTATGATACTTGTGCTACACAGTACCATCACGTATCTCCATGTTATTTTTTAGTACATGCTACAGCAATGCTTTGCTCGCACTCATTAACAACCACACCAATCAACAGCAGGCATAGCAAGATGACCAACAGGCCAGGTCAAATAAATTTGGTTGATTCAATAGAACACCATAAAACTGAAACTGCAAAAATGAGTGAGTACAATGACGAAGATGTTACATGACAATACTACACAGCACCATTACGTTTCTCCATGTTAATTTTTAGTACATGCTACAGAAATGCTTTGCTCGCACTCATTAACAACCACACCAATCAACGGCAGGCATAGCAAGATGACCAACAGGCCAGGTCAAATAAATTTGGTTGATTCAATAGAACACCATAAAACTGAAACTGCAAAAATGAGTGAGTACAATGACGAAGATGTTACATGTCAATACTCACCTGGTAGACATGTTTTCTCTTTGGGTACGTTGACTTGAGGAGCATCTTTAGGAGTTGGATTCTCAACTGATTCTTCTGAGGAACAGAATGCACCAGAAGGCACAAGATCTGCTAGGTCAGGGGGATTATCTTTACCTACCACTGGTGAGGCCTGAACCAAAACAATGTCAGTCGCTCTCAACTATTTCTAAGAAATCATAGACTGATGATCCAAAGATTACCTCCAAGTCTACATAAGCCGGTTGCTTCCCAATGGAGAGGAGAAACTTGTCCAGGTTGCTTGAACTGAGGGCTGAGATGAAGTAATCAGAAATTAGCAAGTGCATAAATAAAAGATTTTGGTGTCAAGTGTCTCTAAATTGTTTGCAGAGCGCATAATATTAGCCAGGTAAAGAAACATCATCTGTGCAACCTTCGCACAAGTGTGGCATCATGGGAAGGCAACACAACAGTGTGTGATTCAGTAACTATAGTATGTATTTATTAACAATAATACATGAAAGCGATGAAACATTTTAAGTGAAGGAAGTGATGGTAGTATCTGTCATACCAATAGTCACATCATTTGTCAGTGGATGGAAGTAGCAGCTCTGTTTAGACTTGAACCCTTGGTCCAGTAATAATGAGACGGCACTGCCATAAATTGCATGAATCAGTAACAACATATTACTTGGGAACGCAATAAAAATAAAGATACCTATCAAACAGTAACTGAACACACAAAAATCAAAGCACATTGAAATAAGCTTGCATATGGCTTTAAATATTTCAGCAGGTTTCTAATATTCAAACTTAACCATGGGAATGGAGTAGAAAGGTCTGCCATGCTCATGATGACATAATGGCGCGGACCATCATAGCGATGAACCATTTACTGTTTAGGGAAGCGGGAATTGGACAGCTCTCACTATCCCCATCAATCTGTCAAAATTATGGCTTGAAAGTAGAAACAAGATTATGGCTAGCAGAGGGAGAGGATGGTACAGTCAAAGCAAGCTACCATACCTCGCGGACTCATTGAATAGCGCAAACGGAGTAACACATCCTAACGGTACCTGGGCATAATCAAGGAGCAAAGACCACATTAACATGCAAAAAAAAAACATAGATTTTTAAAGTAGAACAAGTGAGCTAACCAACAAGTAGGGTGCAATTATGCATTAAGTCAATTTAGTACTGACTAAGAAATGATGTGATTTCGAGACATCTTGCTTTCTGAGCTCAACGCTATTAACTGTAGAAGTAAAGTTTTTTTTTCAAATTCTCATACTTGAAGAAAGTAAACCTCCAATGGTAAACAACATTACGGCACACACATGTTGTAACAATGGCAATTTAAACAATGAAAAGATCTTCTATACTAAGTAAAATATTGTACCATCCCTTCTTGACAGGTTTTTCAGTGAACCTCACAAACTACCAGGGAAGTACTTATGCCACCTAAGATCCAAAATTATGGAACCAAGAAGAACAGTGGTGCCTAAAACAGCATCATAAGCAGGCAGACCTGAAGCACTTGACGCAAATTCTCCTCAGGAGCCATCCGCACACCACCTTTTCCCAAACCAAGACGCTGGGACAGAACTGGTCATTTTAGAGAAAACAGATTAATTGTCCTGATGCCCAAATAAGCTAGAAAAAACTGCAATCATCAGTAGATTCACCTACTTTTCATGTCAACTTTGGTGTCAGCAAGTGCAGAAACAATGTACAACCGATGTTTCTTGTCCTGAAACCCACAACTCATATCAATACATAAATGCTCAGTCTATCAGGCTTCCTAGAATTAACCGTTCATTAGTTGCCAACAAGCATACCTTCAGAAGTAGATTCTTGGTCAAAGCGCCTCCGAAATTTCCCACATGTTTGGCCTGTCATAACAGAAGTTCAGTTAGCAATCACATTACATGATATCGAACGGAAGCCATCGCAGAACCAAATACGGACTCAGTGGTTCACAAACCTGCTCCTCGACCGTCAGCACAACCGGGTGGTCGTGGCGCTTGAAATCGATCTTAAGCTCCTGCAGAAAAACAAGACACCAAGCTTAGCCCCAGGCCCTAGGTTCGTTGTAATTTTTGTGCACGGCTAGAAGCCAAGCATTCTATGTTTGCAGACACCGGGGGATGCAGCATGTCGTCGTGGCCATGCGGTATAGCTAGTCGATTCTGCGCTTGGATTTATAAAACCCTAACCCCTTCACTGACACCGCAAAACTAAAATTCAGCAATCAACAACACCTTCTCGCGCCACGATTTGTGACCCAGCTAGCTTCCGCGCTAAATCAATATCGACGGCGGCACCTCGTCGGCGCTACAGCCAGGGGCGGCAGGCGTGGGAACGAGGCCCAATCCAGCCGATCTCCGCGACCGAGAGGCAGCGACGCGAGGGAGAGGCAGCCGGGGAAGGAAGGGAGCGAGAGAGCACGGACCTCGAGGCGCGCGAGGAGCTCCTCCTTGGTGCGACCCATGGCTGGCGGCGGCGGCGGCGGCGGCGAGGCGAGCAGGGAAAGCTTGAACTGCTAGAGCTGGGAACGTGTCGGATGCGGGTGCTCGGCTGCTATGGGCGACACGGGTCGGGTGCGGATGCGCGGATGCTATGGGCGAGGCGGGTCGGGTGCGGATGCGCGGATGCTAAGGCGGGTCGGGTGCAGGCAGCGCATATACGGCCGGGACCCGAACCGCAGTACATACACTTTGGAAAATATTGTCTTTTTTTTTACCTTGCTTTCCTCATCAATGTCCGATGGATGTTCCGATTAATAATTACGTATAATCTCGTGTGATAACCAGCTGTTTTACATGACAGCGAGAGGGAGCTCCGTTCTGTTGCTTTTGACCGGGAACCTACTCGATAGTGACCGCAGCATCGATCTCAGCTCACATGGATTCAGTTAGACTACCCACAATAGGAGTAACATAGATAGTAACATCACACATATCTAGGTTAAATAGATGATGTGGCATGCAATAAATGAAGAAAGAGATAAAAGTGGTAACATAGCTAGTTACTACTAGTATGAGTAACATCACATATATCAAGGCAAGATGTGTCTATAGCTTAATAAATGAAGTGATGCATGTTACCACACATATGTTACCACACAAACCCCCTACTACATGGTTGATTAAGGGACAATCGTGCGATAACCCCGACCACATGGTTGATTAAGGGACAACCAGGCGATAACCCCGACCACATGGTTGATTAAGGGACGACCGGGCGATAACCCCGACCATATAATTGATAAAGGGACAATCATGCAAAAAAACACAAGTATGACCAACCAGGTCACCCACAAAGCGCCGGAATGGCACCAACACGGAGCAAAGCCACGGCTCCACCTCATAGGGCCACTGTCGCACCGTAGCCCGGGGCCGCTACCCCCGCATCCAACCAACAAACTCGAGATCGTCGTCTCGACTTCCTCCACCCTGCCGACAAGACCAAAATAGCAAGACAATAGTATGACCATCAGACACGGGCTAGGCCTCCAAAGGTAACGTCCCCAAGAGGGGAAACAATGACGGCACCATCGCCGCTCACTTGGGCCAAAGTCGGAGCTAGATTTCCACCCGAAGAGCCCAAGGATTTGGGTCGACAAAGAGGTGGAGTTCCACGGTGACGCCTCTAAGGAGGAGGAGGACGTCAGAGGACACCGCCGGAACTGACACCGGTACTGACCGAGGTCAACACTAGGTTTCCACCCGGAATGAGCCAACGAACACCAGACGCACCCGCATCCAAACAAGCCGGCTGCAATCGACCAAACCCCGCACCCAAGCCAAGACAATCGCCGAGCAAAAGCTGACCTCCGTCGTCCATCGCGCCAACCATAATCGTCAGAAGTCACTCCCTAGCTCGCCACATGCAGACATCCCGTAACTGTGCATGGACTATGTAATCACATCATGCTAACACAAATGCACTGGTAAAATGGCAATGCTCGTTGATATAAATATAATGGCAATGTGGTGGACACGAGTACATGAAAGTATACATCATGATCCATCACTTGCACTCACATGCAAATGCTTAATTTTACAAAGAGATGCATGGCATGCGTTTCAAATTGAAAGACCGAAAAGAAAAAAGTTGATTCGAGGATGCTAGCCAAAGTTGCCAATGTTGGTATTATTTCTGGTGTTCTACCCAATGTTGTTCCTAGTGGTGTCACTAGCTTGCAGTATACTGATGGCACTCTTCTCTTTCTTAAACCTACTCTAGAAAATGCCAGGAATGTTAAATGGTTGCTTTCCTGTTTTGATAACCTTTTCGGGATGAAAATTAATTTTAACAAATGTGATTTGCTTACAATTCATGTGGAGGAGGAAGTTGTCAAGGTTCTATTTCTATATACTCTTTTGTTGCAAAACAGTGATTCCCCTTTGAAATTCCTTGGGGTGCCTTTGCACTATCTTAGATTACGTAGAGAAAGTATTCAACCCATTATTGACAAGATTATCAAGAGAATTTGTGGCTGGAGAGGCAGATTACTCAGTTATGAGGTGAAGCTTGTCTTGCTTAGGACTTGCATTGCTAGTATACTCCCTCCGTCCTTGAAAGAGTGTACTTCCAAGTTCCAACTTTGTTGGAAAGTCAAACTTTTTATGTTTGACCGTATTTCTACAATAATAGACCAACATTTATGCCATCAAATTGGTAGCATTAGATTCATGATAAAATATATTTTTGTCATATACCTATTTGGTTTCACAAGCATTGATATATTTTTGCACAAACTTGGTCAAACTTTGAGATAGTTTGACCGTCCAACAAAGTTGAAAGTACACTCTTTCAAGGACGGAGGGAGTACCTATGTACCTAATGTCTATAATTAAATTTCCTAAATGGGATATCAAAGTTATTTCCGCTCAAATGGCTCACTTTTTGTGGGGTAACCATGGAGATTTTCACAAATATCATTTAGCAAATTGAGGGCTTGTGTCCCCCAAAAAATAAGAATTTGGTAAGGTGGGTATACCTAATTTTAGAGATTTCAATCTTGCCCTACTTGCTTCTTGGGCCAAGAGGTATTTTCATGGTGCTAACAAGAGTTGGGGTATATTTCCTTGACTATGAGTATACCACTGCTAAACCCAGTGTGTTGTCTAAGCAGAACCTGGGCTCCCCTTTTTGGAAAGGAATTACTTGGGCTTTTGTTGTTGTTACTTGTTAGGCCTTTTATAAAGGATTCCTGGCAATGGAACAAATATTAGTTTTTTCCATGATATTTGCATGGGAAATAGCACTCTCAAAACTCAATTTTGGGATGTTTTTTACATACGTCAACAGTAGGATTGCTCTATAGCTCAATTCTGGGATGGTTCCACCCTTAAAATTTCTTTAATGAGATGTGTTGATGCTAGTTTTTTGGGTAAATGTTTGGAACTCCTAACCTTATTGCAACCTCTTGTTCCCAATCTTGATCATGACCGGTCTGTTTGGTTATTTGAAGCCTTGGGTATTTATTCCACTAAGTCTTGCTATAAGATGATTAACTTTAGTGGGGTTTCTGCTCCATTCTGAAATGGCTATGGAAAATCCCCGTACCACCATATTTTCATGTGTTCTTATGGCTGGTAGCTAACAACCGCATACTTACTAGAGATAATTTGAGTAAGAGACAACATGTAGAAGATTTGTCATGCTTGTTTTGTAATGAACCTGAATCTGTTCCTCACCTTTTGTTTGGTTCCACTTCTGCACATACTGTTTGGGAGGTGGTAGCTCACATCTTTCAGTTTCCCCTTCCCAAATCAATTCATGATATTTGTGTCATGTGCTTTAATTTTAAGAAGATGGATGTTCCTAACATGTCATGTGTTACTACCTTATGGAGCCTATGGACTGTTCGTAACGAGATGCTTTTTCAAGGCTTAGTGTGGAAAGATGTAAGGGTTATGTTGAGAAGGGTAAGCGCTTTGTTGCATCAATGGAAGATCCTGTGCGGCGGCTCTTATTATGTGCTAATGCGAAGATGCTTGTTGCTCCTAGATCAGCGAAGAGGAGACCTCTTGAGGATAGCATGGAGATGACTCCGCCTACAAGTGGATATGGTGGCCTATATCAACCTTTCACTAGAGCTGTGAGATGTCATTCTAGTTAGATGTGTAATGTTGATGTTTGCCCGCTGATGTTGCACTTGCAGGCTTTATGTTTCAAATCAACTTGGTACTTACTATGGCCCTGCTACTGTAGTCAGGCTCGAGAGCTGGGAACAGTTTATGTTGCTATGATTTGCCTCGTTTATAATAAAATGGGGGCAAAGATCTGGAAAGCTCGCATAAAGCCAAAATGCAAGCTCTTTGCCTAGGTTGGTGATTCACGAGCGGATCCTCGCGTCTTAGCGGTCAAAGGGAGCTCACAACTCTGTGTGTCCTATGTGCCTAAGAGCTCTAGAATGGCATACACTTATGCACCAATTGCCCCTTTTCAGTAGTTTGGCGGAAAACCAGGTCCATAAAAAGGTGTAGTTATTTGATTTTGTTGAGAATTGGTGGGAGATGAACCTTGTAGCTGCCACAAGCAGCCAAGAAGTGGGTGCATCCTATATACGCAGGGAAAAGCACGGTTAAAAAATTCAACAAAGTTTCAATGTAATTTCCTAAATTTTGCATATTTTAGTGAGGTCCAATGTACTTGTAACGCTGAAGTTTTGAGTCAGATTCAGACTACCAAAAAAAGGCTAAAATTTAATGGATTTTGAAAACCCAAAATTCAAAAGAATTCCCAAAAAAATGTGAAATTTCTGAAATTTCGCATATTCCAGTGACGTTTGGAATTGTTTTGTTTCTGAAATTTAACTTATCAAGACACTCACTAGTAAGTGGCACAACAAGTGATAGGTGACATTAGCCAACCGCCATCAATTGCTAGGGTGTTTTGAGAGTAATCCACACTCAGTTACTGGGGTTTCTTATGATGTTATTCCTCTTGAAAATAACTCTACTTTGGAATAGCTATTTCACCCTCTTCTAATAGGAAATCCGACTCTTTTACCATGTCTCCTAACCAAAAAGTTGCCTTTAGAACATGTAGAATACTCACCTAAAACGAAGCAAAATTAAAGCGGTAATTCATCACCATAACACATTGCTTGCACACTTGCACAAACAGCTTTTACACATAGTACACATGTAACTAATTGATGGGAGTTGGCTCCATGGAAGCTGCCTTAAAACATGTAGCTCCATCAGAGCTCCCCCACAAATGCATAATTGGCCCAGTACGGATACGTACTACTAGTACGCCAGTGGTACTAGTATATTATATTTAGCTACGGAATATGAATGAAATAATAATTAATCATCATTCTTCGCGAGGCCATGAAGTAAGAATTGATCATGGCCTGCGATTATTTTTACCGTGACCAATTCTTGGTCACTCGTAGTGGTAGTTGGTAATTAATCTGTCAGTGTTGATGGAATTGCTTAGTGGTGATTTGACCGGTCGAAGCTCGAAGCTCGAAGCTCTCGTGGCCGGAGCTGGCATTCGAGCTCGATCAGTTGTAGGAGGAGAAGCTCCAGAGGCTGATCTCGCCTTCCTCCTCCCACTCGACGGGCGCCATGGGCGCCGGAGCGAAGAAGGTGCTGCACGGGTCCATCATCGTGGCGTAGTCCATGCACTTGGGCGACTGGAAGAAGGCGTCGATGTCCGCCAGCGCGTCGTAGTCCACGCCGTCGTCGCCGTGCGCCATGGTCTCGTCGTCGTCGGCGTTGCTGTGGCGGGCGGACTGGTCCTCCGGGTAGCCGAACGACGACGCGTTGTCGCCGTAGCCGCACGGCGGGGCGGCGCCGGGCCAGGAGGCAGAGGAGGCCATGGTGTGGGGAGGCTGCAGGGGGCTGCCGGCGGTGGCGGCCGCGGCGGCGGCGACGCGCTGGATGGACTTGGGCGACATGGCGGCGGCGGGGACGTGGAAGGGGAGGTGGACGGGGAAGTTGAGGTCGGCGGCGGAGCCCCGGAGGCAGAGCAGCGCGGCGTCGTAGGCGCGCGCGGCGGCCTCGGCGGTGGAGTAGGAGCCGAGCCATATGCGCGTCTTCTGGTTGGGCGCCCGGATCTCCGACACCCACGACCCCCAGCTCCGCATCCGCACGCCCTTGTACTGCTGCTGCTGCTGCCTGCCCCCGCCGCCGCCGCCGCCCTGCCTCGCCGCCACCGCATTGCCGACGTGGCCGCCGAGCGCCACCTGCTGCTGCTGCTGCGCGCTCTTCACCATTTCCCGGCCGATCACGCTCACTGACGACGCTACTCGCTGCGGTACGAATTTGATTCTTTTGATTGATGTGAAGCGTCGCTGGACTCCGATGAGAGTGTGGGAAGACCAGTGCAGGTTGAAGTGGTAGCTAGGGGTGGTTGGTTGGGTGTGTGGCTGGTGCAGGCAGAGTGGTGCGCCCGATGGCTTATTTATAGGAACCAGGAGCATCGAAGTGTGCATTTTTATAAACTCGGCCATTTCTGCTTTCCTTTGTCTCACCTGAAATTGGTTGTGTGTCTCTCTAGTCTGTATTTGTATATCATTTCGCCCACATCACGCTGATACAAGCCTATTAGTACTATACCTCTGTTTCTAAATAATCTCCCTGTCTCAAAATGCAAGACGTCTTTTGACACTATGTAAATACTCCCTCTGTCTTAAAATGCAAGATGGTTTTTGGCACTATTTTTTGACACAGTCATAGTGTCTAAAAATGTCTTACATTTTAAAACAGATGAAGTATTTAGAAACATCTTATATTTACAAAGTACCATTGTTTCTAAATACTCCCTTCGTTCCTAAATATTTGTCTTTTTAGAGATTTCAAATGGACTATCATATACGGATGTATATAGACATATTTTAGAGTGTAGATTCACTCATTTTGCTCCGTATGTAAACAATTGTTGAAATCTTTAGAAAGACAAATATTTAGGAACGGAGAGAGTATAAGACAAACATTTTATACGTATTTAGGAACATAGGGTGTACTTCTCTTTTCTTTTCTTTTGTACACCCCAGGACAGTACTACTGCATCTGCAATAACGCAGAGGAAACACTAAGGAACATGCTTAACTGAAAATAATGGAAAGATCCTGCAAATTAGATCCTACTCCCTCCGTTCCTAAATATAAGTCTTTATAGAGATTTCGCTATGGACCATATACGGAGCAAAATGAGTGAATCCGCACTCTAAAACGCATCACATACATTCGTATGTGGTTCATAGTAGAATCTCTTTAAAGACTTATATTTAGAAACGGAGGGAGTATATGCGTACGCAGCATGTCAGCACCTCGGCAGCAACACGTTTTATGCTTAAAGTTTACTCAAAACTAAGCAAGGATGAGTTAGCCGCATGCAGCATATGCATGCATGCTCGCTCATTATGATTGGTCTAAGTGCTGGCGTGCATGCCGTGGCTTATCTTGTTCGGTGATCGCTGGGCATAAATCATTTTTTCGAGATGTACAGCTATACGAGCGAGCAATTTAGAGGGTGTTTGGTTACAGGGACTTATTGATGTAGGGACTTAAAAAAGTTCCTTTAAGTCCCATCTAAACCAAACAGGAGTGACTTATAAGGACTTACAGTAGGCATTTGAGACTTATGAAATAAGACTCTCAAGGAGGGACTTATAGGAACTTATAGTTGTAATATGGTCTTTTAGTCCATGTTAAGTCCCAGGAACCAAACAGGTAGGGACTTTTTAGGGACTTGAGACTTATAAGTTGGGACTAAAAAAAGTCCTAGGACTTATGAACCAAACAGGGCTTTAGAAACACCGTTATGATCGCCGAAGTACTGTAAACGTCATTATGATCGTTGTGTTTTGCGTAATGGTCACCATAGACCACTAGAGCTGCTCCTCTCAATGTGCTTATGTCCCACTAGCAGCTGGAATTGCTTCCTTGATAACTTTTTGTGGGAGTATGCGCAAGAGCAAAAGGAAGACTCAGTCTGAAGAAGTAGATGAAGATGGAGAAGAGAAAGAAGAAGAAGGAGAAGATGGAAGCTTGATTGAGAGTAGCTACAACTCAAGTGATGATTTGCCCCTAATGAGATTTTGTGTTAATGACACTATGTTTAGAAGATAAGCCATGTTTGTATAGTGCTTACATAATGTATGTGTACTTTGAGATGAAACTAGGACTATGTTGTGCATTGCTAAGGAACCATAAAAAGATGATAAGATACTATTGACTTAGGATATATATCATCAAATATGATGGTGTCTTATTGTTGTTGCATGGTCATGATTAAAGAGAGAGCGTCGATATAACGAAAGACCATGTTATAGTCATTGAAGAGTTTTAAGCGACCATTTTTGGTGCTTTGCAAGATTTAGAGTGACATAACATTTTAAATGATAAAAGATAAGAGAATGGACAAGAGTAATTTGAATGCAGAAGATCATGTGTTCAGTAGGAGGATAACGTCTATGACTGCATTGGAATTGCAATGTGTTTGCTCTCTTCTGCTGTGCTATAGAACCGGAAGAATTGGTTGGGTAGAGAAATTAAAATATGATTTTGAAATAGAGTTGTATGCATTTATAATTTTTGTTTTCGTAAGTGTTTTCTCATAGTTAGGGTAGCAGTGTATTTTTTATTTGGAATAGGTCTTATACCGTGTAAAAAGTAACAATTGTTTGTTATAATTTATATCTTTTGGAATCTAGTCTCACATGTGACTCCAACCTTTATAAGTAGGATGTGGTCCCATACGGGAACTCACCATCAACTCCAACCTTTATAAGTACCATATCCTCTCATATGTGAACTCGTCACCAACTCCAACCTTTCTAAGTACGAAAGATATGTGTATGGTCTATGACACTTCTACCTGTGATTTCTCTTTTTTTAGTCATATGCATGTCATAATACAAAGCCGGGGTGCATCGTGAAACTATGTGGGAATCAACATACAAAATACATAGCCAGAAATCCCACAACCTAGAGAGAGAGAGAGGTCCCAAAAAAGTGTGTAAGTTGTGCTCACTTTGGACGCCCTTCAGACCAGGTCAGCGTGGTACCGAATTTGTCCGGATGGCGCTCAAAGTTGGCCTAGACCCTCCAGGCACCGGAGCCTCCGAATGGAATCCGACACCCTCCGGCCGAAGTCAGAGAGGGTATGATCTCGCCTGGACAACACACATTGAAGGAAATATGCCCTAGAGGCAATAATAAAGTTGTTATTTTATTTCCTTATATCATGATAAATGTTTATTATTCATGATAGAATTGTATTAACCGGAAACTCGATACATGTGTGAATACATAGACAAAAACAAAGTGTCCCTAGTATGCATCTACTTGACTAGCTCGTTAATCAAAGATGGTTAATTTTCCTAACCATAGACATGTGTTGTCATTTGATGAACAGGATCACATCATTAGAGAATGATGTGATGGACAAGACCCATCCGTTAGCTTAGCATAATGATCGTTTAGTTTTATTACTATTGCTTTCTTCATGACTTATACATGTTCCTCTGACTATGAGATTATGCAACTCCCGAATACCGGAGGAACACCTTGTGTGCTATCAAACGTCACAACGTAACTAGGTGATTATAAAGATGCTCTACAGGTGTCTCCGAAGGTGCACTACAAAAAAATACACTTCCGTGATGATACGTGTTTGTCACAGTAGGTCACGTTTTCTGTCATGCATGTACATCCATGACAAATTTATGACAGAATCAAGATAGTCATACCTGTGCTGTCTTAGAAGTGTTCCATGACATTACCAAAATTATCATCACGGAAGTGTCCACTTCCATGACGATAAATCGCGCGTCACAGAAGTGCTTTCGTTAAGGGTGACCGACACGTGGCATCCACCATAACGGAACGCCGTTAAGCTATCGGGTCCGGTTTTGGATCCGATAACCCGTTAACAGCCCCGACCAATGGGGATTTTCCACGTGTAAAATCATCATTAGCTGAAGGAAACACGTGTCGGCTCACCATTGGGACAGATGTCATCCACTCATTGGACCCAAAGCGCCTATGATACGTCGACACGTGGCACGACCCAACAGAGGCCCATTCCTGTGAAAAGGCCGGCTCGTTTGACTTGGTCAAAAGGTGGCGGGCCGGCCCACGGCAAGCCTGTTAACGGCCTGTTCGCATATAGCCCATTTACAGCCCGCTAACCCAGGGCCCGTTTACGGCCTATCCGAATTAGGCCCAGTAGCGTCATCTCGGCCGTCCAATATAATTCCAGTCCGTTTTAACTTCTGGCCCATGTATGGCCCATGACGTCTTTTGGACCATATGAGGCCCTTAGTAACCCTCGGCCCATTAACGACCCGTGGTAAAACTGGCCTGTAATGAACAGTGTATCACTTTATACCCATTAACGGCCCATTATTCCGTTGGGCCGTTTCCAGCCCATGTTATCTTTCGGCCTTCTCAGGGCCCATTTATTCTTGGGCTCATTTCCAGCATTCGTTTACTTTCGGCCCGTTACTGTCATTTTCTGCTTGTGGGCCAAATACAGCCCGTGGTTACAGTCGGCCCGTTTGTGGCCCGTTAATACGTTGGGCCGTTTTCATAGCGTCATCAAATACGACCTATTAACGACGGCCCGTTATGGTCGGCCCATGAACGGACGATTTCAACTCTAGCCCATTTACGGCCATAATGTGGTCTGTTATTGGCCCATGTTTGGCCAACCGATCATACGGCCCGTAGAAGGCCCATTGATGATACGGCCCGTAGAAGGCCCATTGTGTCTACGCCCCGTAGAAGGCCCATTGTTTCTACGGCCCTTAGAAGGCCCATTGTTTCTACGGCCCGTAGGAGGCCCATGTTAACTACAGTAAATATGTAGCCCATTGTTAATGTGGCCTAGTTTTAAAAAATAGGTTATTCCGGCCACTAGCAAACCGCAGAAAAAGAACTGCACTGACTACAAGAAAACAAATAAACAAGACAACGGAAATAAATAAGCAAGCAACTTACGCTAGGCTATCACGGCTATTACACATATTACATCCACTGGGCATCAAAGTTCGCCACAAGTGCAAATATAGGGAACAAAGCAGCATATAAACGCCGCAGCAAAACAAGTCCAGAACTGAAACCACTTCAGAAGAGCTCAAGAAACAATATCATGGGTACCCATAATGCTGGCAAGATGCTTAGCAAGCTTATTAACTTCCTCTTGTTTGGCGCTTAAATCCTCCATCACTTGCTGTTGCACCAGAAAGTATGCATCTGAGTTCTGCAGGGACTTCCTCAGTCCTTCGGCTTCCTGTCGCATAACATCTAATCAATGTCTTTCAACTTGAAGTTGAGACTCAAGAAGCCGAACTGATTCAGGCAGCGAGTTCGAAGAGCTGGTGCCAGCAGTAGTAGCCAGTAACTCGAACACTACATCAAGAGGACTTTGGGGTTGTCTCAGTGTCTTCAATATAGTTTTTATCAGCTTTCTTGGAGAACAACAGGGATGTCTCACTATCTTGAACCTGATCTGCATTACTTCCTTTACCATTGCATAACGGGGTACTCTTCTCCAATATTTTATCCATGTTCTAAAGGAGAAACAAACAAACACATCACAGGTTTACAATGCAGTATATGAAACTCATTTTGGTAAACCAGTTCAGTAGTAAGGTGGACAGGATAACAGCATGAAACAAACATATATCTATGTAGTATGGTCACTGTATGGTCTATATCATTCTAGTTTATGTTGCCAAATCAAGATAGATACAGTTCGAATCATATCTATTTAAGACAAAGCAGCATAGACAGAATATAAGTGTGGGAAACTACACAGCAATAACAACACTTGTAATGTGCATGGCATGAGAACATAACTGTTTATTCAATTGAAACTGAAATCAACATAGAGCAAGTTACAACAGCAAACACGTTAAAGAAACAGGTTTAAAACATACCTGTTGCGCCATTGGAGTTTCAATTGCATCCTTCAAATTTGAAATTAGTTGGTATGAGTAAATACAGTGATGCAAGAGCAAAGTAGTATGAACCATAGCTACGGAACCTGACCTGAGAACAATTCTTCTTCTGCTTTAAGCGTTGACTTGGGGTTCGGAGTGGTGGTCCTCGTGCTTTGGGCACTGCAGTTGCCTTACTAACTGCTCGTGTTTGGGTGCTCTGTGGTGGAGACGGTGCTGTGTCAACGGGAACTGGGTTACTATCTGCTGGGGTTGGGGTTAGAAGGGGTGTAGCTGGTTCTCTGTCCAACTGGGTAGGGGTACAATCTGCGTGAGTCTGGGTTATGTGTGGTGGGGCTGGTTCTTGGGCAAGTACAACCGTGGTTCTATCTCCATCGACAGGTAGCACGATCTTTTCTGAAGACCGTGTTTTTACTCCCACAGATACTGCCATCACCCCCTCCAATTGAAATGGCTGATAAACAAGAAAAGTAATTGAATGTACAGACATTGTAAGATAGACAGGTGCAATGGATAGTAGGGAAGAAAACAGGGCATGAAATAATTCACATTTATGTTGTCTAACCAAACAGAATAGCAGGACATAATTTCAAATATATGATGGCTAATTAAACAGGATAGCATGACACAATTTCACATGTATGATGGCTAACTAAACAGGATAGAATGACATACTTCAAAATATGATGACTATGTAAACAGGATGACATGATATAACTATACGATGTGTCTATTAAAGTGGTTGGCATGCCATAAATCACAAACATGCCGTCGATGGAAACATGATGGCATGATATAATTCACGGATAGAATGACATAATTCAAAATATGATGACTATGTGAACAGGATGAGATGATATAACTATATTATGTCTTTAGAAAATGGGTTGGCATGCCATAATTCAGATACATGCTGTCTATGTAAACATCATGGCATGATATAATTCAAATATATGATTTATATACTAAGGAAGTGAGCAGAGGGCAATCGCATATATGATGTGTCAACTAAGGAGATGGCATTCAATATCGTGTATATGATGTAAAAACTAAGCATTGCAATACAACATATGCATGATATGAGTAATATAACCCTGCCAAGTTTGAGCATACACCTCAGGGGGATAATAGGACTGGTCATCTGCCTCTGAATCCTCCTCTGAAGAGCTATCTGTAACCAGCAACATATCTGCTTCAGCAGGTAGCATTGTCTGCTCTGAAGACCTTGTTTTCACTCCAGATTTCTCCATCACCAATTCAAATGGCTGATGCACAGGAAGAGCAGTTGAATATACAAACATTGTCGACAAAAGCAATGAGAAATACAAAAAAAGGACGGCATGATATAATTCACATATATGACGCTTGGCTAAACAGCATGGCATTGCATAATTCACATATATAATGCCTTGCAACAAGATAGCATTGCATAATTCACATATATAATGTCTTGCAACAAGATGGCATTGCATAATTCACATATATGGTAATTAGACACTAAACAGGTGGCATTCACACAAATCATGTCTAAACTAAGCAAATGACATAGCAATGCAAGATACCATACGCACGATATGAGCAACATAACCCTGCCAAGTTAGAGCATGCACCTCGGGGGGGGGGAATAGGACTGGTCATCTGTCTCTGAATCCTCCTCTGAGGAGCTATCTGTAACCAGCAAGACATGCGCTTCGTCAGATAGCATTGTCTGCTCTGAAGACCTTGTTTCCACTCCAGATTTTTCCATGACCGTGCCGAATGGCTGATGCACAGGAAGAGTAATTGAATGTACTAAAATTGTTGACAAATTTAACACGTAATAAAAAATGATGTCATGATATAATTCACATATAAGATGACTGGCTAACCAGGGTGGCATTGCAAAATTCACATATATGATGCCTGGCTAAACAAGATGGCATTGCATGATTCACATATACGATAAAGAAACTAAACAGATGGCATTGACACAAAGCATGTCTAAACTAAGCAGATGACATCTTTGATGTATACAGTAAGCAATGCAAGGCACCATATGCATGATATTACCAACATCAGCATGCCAAGTTAGAGCGAAGACCTCATGGGGTAAATAGGAGTGGTCTTCTGCTTCTGAATCCCCCTCAGAACAGTTATCTTCCTCTTGATTACGATCCGAAATGGGTGGAGGGGGGCTGCCTTTGCGCCCACCATGGAGCGACGTCTGCATGAAATTTTATTGCCACGCAAGGCTCGTCTCTTTTGCTCTACATGTTCAGTTCCATTGTGTACAATAACTGACATGCATAGGAATAAAACATAGTGAGATTATGTAAGGAGTGCATGCACAAATCCAGAGTGAAGGTAGCAAACTGTGGATAGACCCAAAACCAATGATAGCAGGCAGATAATAGCTTTAGTTAAAAAATACAGATAATGGCTCCTTTAATGTTTGTTTGCACCCAACATGAAACTCATAGTAGACACCCGAGATTAACCAGATAGTAGACAGATAGTACTGATTGCTGCCCCAATATGTACCCCACAACCATTTAAAAACTCAAGTTTCAGCATAAGTTTGGACCTGAGTCGGAGTCTAATAGGTGAACACGACGATAAAGTAGCATGTCATCATATTAAGCGATGCATAACGTAAGCAGACACGGAAGAGTGCGACCTCTCTTGCGGACCCGTGTAGTCCTCAAGGTCATCTGCTCAGTTGATGATGGTAATGCAGTTGTCGTGGCTGCCGGCGGCGGGGAAGAAGATCTGAGGCGGCGAAAGACAGTCTGGAGAGCGGATCCCTGCTGTGGTGAACCCTTCCGTCGTTGGAGCAGCTGAGCTGGGGTGGAACACAGCACCGCAGGAGCAGGACAAACCACACAAGGTTTTCTTTGACACATATCTGTAACAGAAGTAATTGTGTAAGGGCTTGTTTGAATTTGAGGATTCTAACAATGCAGGGATAGGAAATAGACAGGAATAGGATAGGAATGCACGTGCAAAACAGAGAATTTAAAAACACAGGATTTCTGCCAATCTGGGTGTTTGGTTCACAAGAATTGGAAGATCACAGGATGCAAAGAAGCATGGTGAGATTAAGTCAAACCACAAGAAGTGTACAACCTCTTTGGCGAAGCCATGTCGATCTCAGCGTGATTGGGTTGGCCGGTGAGGATGCTCCGGCTGACTTGGCTGTCGGAGGAGGGGAAGAAGATATTAGGCGTCTGGAGATGGAGCCCGAGGTACTGCTCCGCTGTGATGGAGGGTTTCGTCGTTGGAGCAGCTCCGGTGAGTTGTACGACGCCGAGGCTGAAGCAAGACAAGAGAGACAACGTTAACCTGAGTGGAATTCTAATAGCATCTCCAATAGATGACGTAAAATACATAACCACAAAGTGCTAGATGTATACATCAGCCGCTCATCTCTGAACTTAACTGTCAAAACTGAATTTAACTGTCGAAACTGAACTTAACTGTCAAAACTGAATTTTGCTGTCGAAACTGAATTTTACTGTCGAAACTGAACGCACTAGAGGTGAGGCTACACGTCAGTCGACTGACTTTTTCATCTCTGGTCAGTTGATTTTGCAGTCGTTGGATACGAAATCAAGGGCCTGCAGTTCATCTTCAACCTCCACCCCCCCTGAGCCGCCAGCCACCACCGGCCAAACAGCCGCCCCCGGCCGCCCGCGGTCGGCGGTGCGCCGCCCCTCCCGCCCCGAAAACACTCCCCACCGCCGGTCCGCCGCCGCCCCGGTCATCCCTCTAGGCCCCCCGTGCCGAGCTTTTTCTCCGGCGATCCCCACGCCACCGCCCCACCACCACCGGCGACCACCGCCCCCACCCTGAACCCTAAGATAGATAGTGGGGTACCTCTCCGGCGAGCCCCCTCCCCGCTGCGGCTGGTTCTTCCTTAACTCCGGCGAGCCCCCACCCCCTGAAAATCGACTGACCCAAAAGTCGATTCAGTTGACTGAAGTGTAGCTAAATCGGAGCAGCATCACAAGCAAGAGCAAGAGCGAGAGCAGCAGCGCGAGCAAGAGCAAGAGCAGACCAGGCAGGGGGCCGAGAGCAAGAGCACAGCAGCAGCGCGAGCGAGAGCTAAAGCAGCAGCAGCTCCTACTGATGTGGACGTCGCCGCCGAGGGTGCGATGCCATGGAGGAAGTGGCTGGCGACGCCGCCGTGGATGGAGCCGCGCCGTGTCGGCTCGGGACCGAGCGCCGGCAGCACCGTGAGATCGAATCAAGAAGAAAATGCGGCGATTAGTGTACAACCTCCTTGGTGGCGCCGATTAGGCCGTAGCTTCATCCGAGGAAACGATGATGATGATGCTCTTCCGGTCGTGCAGGTGAAGACGGCGGTGTGGCAATGGAGGTGGCGCGAAAGACGAGGGGAACATCGGGGCAGCTCCTTGGAAGTGGAGGACGGGGTGGCTGAACCGACGGGACGACCAGATCGATGACGGATCCTCATCCGGTACGGTGGATGAGGGACGTCGAGGAGTTGCTGTAGACGACGTCGTCGGGGAAGAGGCTCTGGCTGGGTGGCGGACGGAGGAGGGTGTGGGGCTTCGTGGGTTTTCCCGGCCTCGGTGTACGAATGGGTGGGCGGATGGGATGGGAGTGGGGAACCATGGCTTAGGGACGCGCTTGTCCGAAATGTGGGGTAAGTTACGAAAGTACCCCCACCGATTTGAGGCGGTTCTTTCGGTTTAGGGGTATCACGGGCATTTCGCGTGCCGGGATTTCAAAGGAGGTGGGAGTTTTCGCGCGCGTTGTAATTTTGGAATAGCAAGGCGCGGGTTGAGATGGAGGGAGTTGTCGGAGCACAACGAGACAAAGATATATCTTAAATATTTCGGGCTAACAAGGCGCGGGTTGAAATTTCCGGACAAGCCTAACGTGTACTGTACCAAATCAATTCGCACTACAAATGTCATTCAAAACTTTGAATTCATGTTATGTTCAATTAAAATATTTCGCTACGTGTATAATGCATGCAACCTAGTACTCAAATGAACGTTTTAGTGCATTCCAAACGTATATACTACCGCTTCAATATGAACTAAATTTGAATTCGTTTCTCTATTTGAATAAGATCTACAATAATGATTGTTGTGAAGTCAAAGCATTTGAATTCGTTTCTCTGTTTTAATAAGATCTACAATCGTCATTATTGTCAAGTTAAACCATCGTTTGTGTATTATCTTCACAGCACACCACATGATTAGTCTCGAGTTACATATGAACTATGTGTACTATATGAACTCGAACTCGATTTTTTGAATCCACTTTATGTTGATTTCAAATCATAGTACATTTCAAGCTCTAGCTAGATCTTCACAAACTAAACCATGTCTCATATGTATAATGTGTTTATCACATTATGTATGGTGCCCCGCCCCCTACGCCTACAAGTATTTAGATGTGAGTTGCAAACACCACACATTACCACAAATTCAAATAAAATGTGAGAATGTTCGATATATAGTATTGTTTAGATTGTTCGATATTTAGTTGTAAGCTGCAAACGCCACACATTATCACAAATTCAAATAAAATGTGAGATTGTTCGATGTATAGTATGGTTTAGATTGTTCGACATTTAGCTGTGAGTTGCAAACGCCATGCATTATCACATTATGGTATAACATGTGCAAAACCACAACACGCGTATCACCGCTATATTCATGCATGCATATGTTTAAAACACTATGATCTCCTATTCAAATATATGAATCCACTTTCATATCAAATTATGATCTTTGTTAGTCTCTTACACCCACACAATCCTCTAACCTTTGTAGCTACCACTAACTTTCTCTCGTGCATGCACACGCCCTCCTCGCCCTCCCCCTCCCTCAGCATTCTATCCATCGCGCACATTCATTTTTTTCTTTAGGTCGTTCTCCCACAGTCTCCACAACTCCTTTCCGACACACACCGATCGATAAACCTCTCCAGCGATGTCTGCCTACAATATACACACGCACCTTCAATCTCGTCCTTTATGTGTCCTTGCCTCGTGTCTCTCATACGGTCCCACACACGTGTAAACTCTCGCCCCTCTTTTCATCGATCTCACAACCGCACACTCCTCCCCTATCTAGCTAGTAGCTGGGCCTCTCGCACCACCTCCTAGCTCCATTCTCTCTGTCTATCCGTCTCGCCGGGCCTTATTTGCCTCTAACAAATGGACGTACACCGACCGATCTCCCGCTATACATATAGCTAGCTAGGTCCTTATAACTCGTTTTCCCCACGCGTCGATCGATCTACCTCATTAGTTATGTCTCTCCCTTCCTCCGACAAACAACAATTGATCTACCGATCTAGTTAGGTTTGCTTACCAAACACATGGTTCCCCTTCATCATCCATGGATGTGTCCCGACAGATCTATCACGCACAGGCACACACATAAACACATCCCCACTCTTATTGATAATATTGCAGTTCCACCCTCAGTTTGTCTAGTAGGCCTCTCCCACCATCTTCAAGAAGCAACTCCATCACCCATCCAACACTCTACCCCTCTCCTGCCCTCTCTCTCTCTCCTCTCTCTCTCTCTCTGTCCCATCCTATTTCCCATCCTTCAGTTATGTATGGATGTCGACCGATCTCCCTCAAGACATAGCTGGGTCTCTCCTTCTCAACACATATACGAGTCATTCTACCTCTATAGTTAGGCCTCTGCCTACCCCTCCCCCCACTCCCTCGAACACACACACACACCGATACATCAAGTGCTCTAGTCATGTCTCCCTGCCACACACAAACTTGACCTGTGCCCTCTGACGTTCCGGTAGCTAGGTCAGTCGCCCTATATCTTTGACTTGCACACACACACAATTTCGATGGCTCTCTTCATCGATCTCGCACCCACCCATTTGATCCTCTCTTCGACTCATCGATATCTATGACCCCTCCATCTCTTCTCGTGGATCGCCTGACCCTCTATATATGATATGGACAGGCCTCCATTTCACACACATTGCATGCAAAATTTTGTTTGAGATGTCATCGACACATATTCCCACAAATACATTCACGAAATCAACCTCCCCCCAAAACAAAAAACACTCACGAACGCACAAGCCATTTGTCTAGGTTTGTATCTCTCACACACACCCACGTAGGTGGGGGACGTGCACGAAGAGAAGAGGTGCACGCACGGCGCACGTACTCCCGTCTCTTTCCCAACCACACCCGCGCGGGTACACGGTGGAGCTCATTTCTGTATGAAAAGGCAGCCCACGTGGTAATTTGACCGTGTACCGGCTGTCCAATTGGTGGAGGGAGGATAGTTTACCACGGGTGAACAAACAAATTGCGACCTGACGCGTTATGTTAAAAAAGAGGCAAACCATGTGGGGCCTACCTTAGAGGCAAGTCTCTATACACTGGAGTACTTTTGATGTGTCCCGTCAACTCGCAGAACGAGGAGAAGTTTGCTTAGTACGCCGTCTCCCCCGCCCATGGGCGCGGTGGCTCGCAGGATGAGGTGAAGCTTGCTTACTACGCCTTACGCCCGCTCCCTCGCCCACGCGCGCGGTGGCTCGCAGGACGAGGAGAAAATTTTACTAGTACTCCCTCCGTTTACTCCTCGTCCCTACCTTGGTTAGAGAGATTATCATATTGTTTGGAATATATGTCCTTTAGTAGATTTCAATATGAACTACTAGTACATACTCCAAACACTGATGTATCTAGACGTATTTTAGAGTGTAGATTCACTCATTTTGCTCCGTATGTGGTCCATATTGAAACGGACATAATAGTACGCACTCTCCCTCGCCCCTCGACCCTCGCCACATGGTGGACGTGCATCAATTCATTCGGTCTCATATAGCCAGAATGATATATACTGCAGTACCATTATCGCTCGACTTCCCGAAGAGGCGAAGAGCCAATCGCAAGGTTAATAGTTTGGAGATCCCAAGCGCAACGAGTAGTATGTGCCGCGTCATTTATAAATAAAGTTTTTTTCTTCAGTGGCACATACGCAATATAAATAGGTTCATATGGAGAGAAAAGGAAACCGCTCCACTATATACATAGGCAGGACGAGCCTAAACGGTTGCTTGCTGGGGTTGCTCTCTTCAGTTTTCACACTCTCTCGCACAAAACCACTGTGGCCACATCTCTAACATCCCGGCGGATCACGTCCGCCGGGGGAAGGGGTGGATGCTTAGTGTAGATGCGGTCACCGTCACCGACGGCGAAAACCCACTGTCGGCACGTCCCGATCAGGGGTCCTCACCATTCTCTCTCACAAAGCCGGTGAGGTTGCCTTCGTCCATTGCTCACTGCCACGACGTGGGTAGTTGCCTCCTCCCGCCACCCTCCTCTAGGTTGAGCTACGTCCTGACATCCCTCAGGTACAACTCCCTTTACAGCCGGCTTGCACCACTGCTCCAGCTGCCCACATCACTCCATGTGGATATTTCTCTACTTCTTTGCCCCGCACATACCTCTACTGGCTTCTACGTACTGTATTTGTGATGAGTTTATGTCTCATCAACTAGTCCCAGTAATCTTATTCTAATCACGCTTCTTCAATTTCTTTGCCACAGGGATGCTCATCTCGATTTTGGTGAAACTGCACAAAATGATCCGATGGTCAAAGGGTTGCAAACTTCATTTCTTAGGAAGCGCCGACGTTGCCAGCAAATTAAAGCCTGGTTAGGGTTTACGGTTCAAGGGCTAGGGACTGCATGGAGCTTTTTTTCTTTAGCTGTCTCTGTTTCAATGGCTAGGGACTGCATGAGTAGTAGTAGTAGTGTTGTACGCCTTACGCCCGCTCCCTCGCCCACGCGCGCGGTGGCTCGCAGGACGAGGAGAAAATTGTACTACTCCCTCCGTTTACTCCTCGTCCCTACTACCTTGGTTAGAGAGATTATCATATTGTTTGGAATATATATGTCCTTTAGTAGATTTCAATATGAACTACTAGTACATACTCCAAGCACTGATGTATATAGACGTATTTTAGAGTGTAGATTCACTCATTTTGCTCCGTATGTAGCATAAAGTTGAGACACTTATTTTGGAACGGAGGGAGTACATATTTGTTATGATCTGTCAATCATTGAGATGCAATAGCATGCATGTTAGTCTCCTTTGTATTTGATGAAATGTTGCAACGGGCAACCTTGGACGCAAGATACATGTAACAGAAGCTGGAAGCTTCATAGCATTGTACTATCTCACTGATAAATTACAGTACGTACTATACAAGTACTTCCTCCGTTCCTATATATAAGTCTTTGTAGATATTTCACCATGAAGCACATACGGATGTATATAGATGCATTTTAAGTGTAGATTCATTCATTTTGTTCCGTATGTAGTCCACCTAGTGGAATCTCTACAAAGACTTATATTTAGGAACGGAGGGAGTACTATGTAAATAGTTAGGTGTCGCACGGTGTCCAGAAAATATGGTGATAGTGTGAGGTGGGCTATGTAATCACTGAGCCTCCGTGTTTTCACTGCTCTTGCACTCCTCCGCCGTAAGAATGGAGAAAATTGTAATCTAGTAGTACCTCCTTTCGCCGAAAGCGTGGGACATCCAGCAGTCCTACCACCTCAGTAATAATGACCAATGAGCCGTCAAATCACATAGACCCAGCAGTAAGTTGGACGGACGAAGCAACCATCACTCTTGAATCCGCTTCTCCCTTCAACGCAGGCGCCAGTGAGAGGTCGCGTCCGCTCTGCCCGGGCATGAATGCGTCACCGATTCTTTGGAGCGGCGCTGATCATTTTGGGCGGGAAGCGCGCGCGGGCGATGGAGGGGCTTTGGGTGGGCCAGGCTGGTCAGGAGCGGGCGTGGCAGCTGTTCGCATGTCCCTACCGGACGCCCGGAAACGAGAGGATGCACCGACTCACGCGGCTAAAATCGTACACTAGACACCATCTCTCTGTAGGAGTAGGTCAGTCTGTCGCTCTCTCTAACACACACATGCTGTTAAACACACACACGCACACGCACACGCACACACAGGTTCATAGAATAGGAAAACCGTGCGAGTGCGAAGCCACAGGAAGTGAGATACAAATGGAGTACGTACAAGAAGAGAAGAGGTGACGAATATTCCATCAAACCTGGACTAAGGAGTAGTACTCCCTCTATCTATGTGTTAAGTCATCCTACGGAAATCAGATATTCCCAAAATGTTTAGGCGTCGTCCATTAACTTCGGATCTCAATCCCCTCCTGGCCTCGTTGCTAGCGAGCGTTGTTACTTAGGGAGCGTTTGGATCCTTAGCAAGAATAGCTTATAGCATAGCCGGGCAAGGTTAGGCGTTTGGAACTATTAAAATATGTTAGCTTTTGTGGGCCAGCTAGCTCGGGTGGGCTAGAAAAAGCTTGCTAGCTCAGGAGAGCCAGATCGGCTCGCTTCCGACGGCAAACTTCGCGTAGTAGTAACATAGACTAGTAACATATGCATGTTGTACTAGTCCAAGTTACTCACCACTATGACAACCAAACGCTCCTTAATTACTCTGCCTTGTTATCTCCCCCGGAAACCCAATGCATGGAGCGCAACTATGCGTTGATCAGTCAAGAAATCAAAGTCGGCTTGCATGCGAGTTAATACGTGGCCCTGCATGGTAGCTAAAACGGCATCTCTTAGTTGTTTGGATTAATTGTTGCGTTTAGAGACAGAAATCAGGGCTTTGATTGGAGGAATGACCGGTCAAATTTCTCCTTCTCCTCCAATCTGCTTGCACCTTGGTCCCGCTGCACCTTCTAACGTGACTTATTACACCTAGACGGAGGGAGTCGTACGAGATACAGTGGCACACTGACTTAGGTCGAATACAAGTGCCCAAAATTGTCTGCACGTTATAATAAGGATTCACTTAAAATAGTACGTGAGCGAACAGAGGGATCAATTGGATAGAGGTAAGGTGGCCAAAATTGTCTGCGCTTTTAATTTTTCTTATTAATTTGTTTGTTTCACCCTCTGACTGGTGGGACCCAACGTACTACGTGGAGAGAGGTAAGGTGACTAAGGCTGCATTATTTCTGCACCATTGTGGATAGTCTTACCACCAAAGCCACATGACACGATTATGATTTAAATCCCAATGACTCCCACACACACAAAAAAACACGGCATGCTTGTCACACGAATGCAGGAATGTATAAAAGGTTATTTTCCTCTCGTTGAACATAGCGGGAGGGTTGTGTAGCTGGTTAGCCTGTTCGCTCATCAAACTTGAGGTCTCGGGTTCGATAACTACACTTGAGCATAATTCGTGTTTCTAGTGTTTGCACTCTTCACACTCTCTCCAGTATATATACACGCTGGAGCCTCAGCGCTTGTAGTTGCTCTCTTCACACTCTCTCACCCACTCCAGATCTAAACAAGACTTTGTTGGCCTCTCTCTCTCCCCTCACTGCTGGTCTGCTTGTAGTTGCTCTCTTCACACTCTCTCACCCTCTCCAAATCTAAACAAGACTTCGTTGGCCTCTCTCTCTCCCCTCACTACTAGTCAAAGAGCCGGCAGGATCCGTCCGCCGGGAAGGGAAGGAAGCTTAACGCTGTCGCCGTCGGCGAGGGAGGGAATCCAGTACCAGCACAACTGTTCACTTTCACCCAGCGGCGGCGCGGGAGGGCCTCCGTCCCCTTCTTCTTCGCCGCCGTACATAGTGTGGGTCGAACGGCCTCCGGTCGCCCACCGAACCACACCCCAAGAACCTTAAGGTATAATTTACTTATTCCACATGCATTGCTCTAGCTGCATGTGGGCTTTTTCCGCTTCTGCACTCAAATCTAGGTGTTGGATCAAATAGGAAAGTAGTGGGTGAAAGATCGTGGATGTCGTCTAGAGGGGGGGGTGAATAGGCGCTTTAAAATAATTACGCTTTAGGCTTGAACAAATGCGGAATAAACCTAGCGGTTAATTTGTCAAGCACAAAACCTACAACAACTAGGCTCACCTATGTGCACCAACAACTTATGCTAAGCAAGATAAACAACTAGGTGGTAGCAAGATATATGACAAGAAACAATATGGCTATCATAAAGTAAAGTGCATAAGTAAAGGGCTCGGGTAAGAGATAACCGAGGCACGCGAAGACGACGATGTATCCCGAAGTTCACACCCTTGCGGGTGCTAATCTTCGTTTGGAGCGGTGTGGAGGCACAATGCTCCCCAAGAAGCCACTAGGGCCACCGTAATCTCCTCACGCCCTCGCACAATGCAAGATGCCGTGATTCCACTAAGGGACCCTTGAGGGCGGTCACGGAACCCGTACAAATGGCAACCCTTGGGGGCGGTCACCGAACCCGTACACTTTGGCAACCCTTGGGGGCGGTCACCGATACCCGTCAAATTGCTCGGGGCGATCTCCACAACCTAATTGGAGACCCCGGCGCTTGCTCGGAGCTTTACACCACAATGATTGAGCTCCGAACACCACCAACCGTCTAGGGCGCCCAAGCACCCAAGAGGAACAAGCTCAAGGGCACCAAGCACCCAAGAGTAATAAGCTTCTCAACTTGTAACTTCCACGTATCACCGTGGAGAACTCAAACCGATGCACCAAATGCAATGGCAAGGGCACACGGAGTGCCCAAGTCCTTCTCTCTCAAATCCCACCGAAGCAACTAATGCTAGGGAGGAAAAAGAGAGGAAGAACAAGAAGGAGAACACCAAGAACTCCAAGATCTAGATCCAAGGGGTTCCCCTCACAAAGAGGAGAAAGTGATTGGTGGAAATGTGGATCTAGATCTCCTCTCTCTTTTCCCTCAAAAATTAGCAAGAATCCATGGAGGGATTGAGAGTTAGCAACCTCAAAGAAGGTCAACAATGGGGGAAGAACACGAGCTCAACGGATAAGGTTCATTGGGGAAGAAGACCACCTTTTATAGGAGCTCCCGAATCGAACCGTTATGTGCTCAGTCCGCGCACGAGCGGTACTACCGCTCAGGGGAGCGGTACTACCGCCCGGGCGTTAGAACATAGAGCGCGGAGCAAAACAGAGGGCGAGGCAGGGCCGAATGAGCGGCACTGCCGCTGGAGCCAGAGGAACTACCGTTGGCCGCAGCGGTACTGCCGCTTGGCCCAGCGGTACTAGGGGCGGTGGTAGCCGCGGTACTACCGCACACGAGCGGTACTACCGCTCCTACTGCTGCTACTACTGCCGCTGAACCCGACACGAGAAAACCACGTCTTGAGTCGAGGCGGTACCAGCGCGGAACCGGAGGCGTACTACCGCTTATGGCCATAGGCGGTACTACCGCTGTGGGACGGCGGTACTACCGCTTGTGGCGATACGCGGTACTGCCGCTCCGGTCCAGCGGTACTAGCGCTGGCGCCAACCTTATGCCAAGTCCATGAAAACAAGTACACTTCATAATGTAGCCAAGTCTCCAATGTCCTCCAACAACACCTATTGATCAAGTATGAGCTAGTTGGTCCCCAACCAAGTTGGGTCCTAAGAGGTTAGTCACAATAGGCTTGGCTACCCAAATGGTTCTTTTCTTGACACCACTTTGAGTACCAACAAATTTGGCAAACACATTGCCAACCTTATCCTTCCCAAGAGAATAGATATCATCAATTAGAATAGGGTTGGATAAGGTACCATTCGTGCATGAAGAAGCGACGTGACCTTTTTCACGACATAGGTAGCAACGTCTACTCTTCACTTTCTTCTCACTTGATTTCTCAACTTGAGAAGCATTAGCTTGAGTCTTCTTGGGAAGAGGCCTTTCTTCAACTTGAGGTTGAGCATGAGAATGCACTTGTAGCCGCTTCCCTTGTAGCTTGTCACTAATGGCCTTCTTCTTCAATGGGCAAGATCTAACATGGTGCCCTTCAATTTTGCACTTGAAGCAAATAATCTTGGCCAAATTCTTGACGTGTTCTTGGCCCTTCTTCTTGTTCATCCTGGACTTCTTCTTCTTGTTGGAGTTGAATCCAAGTCCACCTTTGTCATTGGGGGATTTTTGTACACTCAAGATATTGTTGAGTGTGGCATTCCCTTCATGACACTTTTCCAAATCTTTCTTCAAAGAAGTGACTTGGGCCTTGAGCTCTTTGATTTCCTCTACATGGTTAGTCTCAACACAAGCACTAGAGGAAGTATAAGCTTCATTTTTAGAGCAACAAGGCAAGGAAAGCAATTCATCACAAGATGTACCAATGTTATGCATGGATGAATCGTGAGGACTAGCACAAGGCAATATAGCATTTTGAATAAAAGTAGTGCTAGTATCCACATGAGGCTCGCTTGTTGGATAGAGGAAGACGAGTAGCATCAAAACAGCGACTGGTTATAGTAAGAAGAGGCAGGGGAGGTATGCCAACAAATAGAGGAGTGAAACCTCCAACCGACAAGAACCGGCATACATCGAAAACATCATAGAAGATGTGAGTGAACTCCGTTTTCGATGAACTCGAGCTTGTCATCAAGATGACCATAAGCTCCAAAACTCACAAAGAGAAGAACCAAACCAGAACCAATAAAGATGATGCAAGGATGCAATGGTTTGAGCTCTCTATGAACGATACGATCAAGCTACTCATCGAGAGCTCAAAAGACAAGAAGTATTTGGAAATAATTCCCGGTGGTAGATAGCAAGGATATCCGACATCATCTTCACACCAAACACAAGAAAATTGCAACTTGTAGAGCTAACATGCCACCTAGGGACAAGATAATTTACAATATCAATTCTAGGTGACAATATCTCAAAAGTAATCATTTTCTAGGCTAGTAATATACACATAGCATATTACTCCCCCATAATGTGATACCAATTAAAGATAAACAAGAGGCAAAAATAACGATCCAATAAGATATAATTAATGGACATTTAGAATTTGAATTTCTCATGAGAAGACATACCACATAGCGACTAGATAATCTTGAAATATCAATACTAGATGGTATTACTCATGTACACACATTTATAGGATTGTGAGGTGCACAAAGCACATCACTCCCCCATAATGGGATATTCCATTAATCTCTCACAAGAGCCAACTAAGATACAAACAAGATGCACAAAGGCTTAACGTACGACACACATGTACATGAAGTGCAAACCAACATACATAAACTTGATTACTCAAGATAAGCAATTTGGAGACACAACAAATACAAACACATGCAAGGAACAAAACCAATACATGCAAGGGGGCAAGTAACTTTCAATGTAAGCAATTGAAGTACAAGTTACCACAAGGAGGCACATTGGATATAAGATATAAGCTTGATGATTCGATTGACTTGGCTTGAGACAATAAGAGTGATGAAGTCCCCTTAATTCTTCATAATGTAGCCAAGTCTCCAATGTCCTCCAACAACACCTATTGATCAAGTATGAGCTAGTTGGTCCCCAACCAAGTTGGGTCCTAAGAGGTTAGTCATAACAGGCTTGGCTACCCAAATGGTTCTTTTCTTGACACCACTTTGAGTACCAACAAATTTGGCAAACACATTGCCAACCTATCCTTCCCAAGAGAATAGATATCATCAATTAGAATAGGGTTGGATAAGGTACCATTCGTGCATGAAGAAGCGACGTGACGTTTTTCACGACATAGGTAGCAACACCTACTCTTCACTTTATTCTCACTTGATTTCTCAACTTGAGAAGCATTAGCTTGAGTCTTCTTGGGAAGAGGCCTTTCTTCAACTTGAGGTTGAGCATGAGAATGCACTTGTAGCCGCTTCCCTTGTTGCTTGTCACTAATGGCCTTCTTCTTCAATGGGCAAGATCTAACATGGTGCCCTTCAATTTTGCACTTGAAGCAAATAATCTTGGCCAAATTCTTGACGTGTTCTTGGCCCTTCTTCTTGTTCATCTTGGACTTCTTCTTCTTGTTGGAGTTGAATCCAAGTCCACCTTTGTCATTGGGGGATTTTTGTACACTCAAGATATTGTTGAGTGTGGCATTCCCTTCATGACACTTTTCCAAATCTTTCTTCAAAGAAGTGACTTGGGCCTTGAGCTCTTTGATTTCCTCTACATGGTTAGTCTCAACACAAGCACTAGAGGAAGTATAAGCTTCATTTTTAGAGCAACAAGGCAAGGAAAGCAATTCATCACAAGATGTACCAATGTTATGCATGGATGAATCGCGAGGACTAGCACAAGGCAATATAGCATTTTGAATAAAAGTAGTGCTAGTATCCACATGAGGCTCGCTTGTTGGATAGAGGAAGACGAGTAGCATCAAAACAGCGACTGGTTATAGTAAGAAGAGGCAGGGGAGGTATGCCAACAAATAGAGGAGTGAAACCTCCAACCGACAAGAACCGGCATACATCGAAAACATCATAGAAGATGTGAGTGAACTCCGTTTTCGATGAACTCGAGCTTGTCATCAAGATGACCATAAGCTCCAAAACTCACAAAGAGAAGAACCAAACCAGAACCAATAAAGATGATGCAAGGATGCAATGGTTTGAGCTCTCTATGAACGATACGATCAAGCTACTCATCGAGAGCTCAAAAGACAAGAAGTATTTGGAAATAATTCCCGGTGGTAGATAGCAAGGATATCCGACATCATCTTCACACCAAACACAAGAAAATTGCAACTTGTAGAGCTAACATGCCACCTAGGGACAAGATAATTTACAATATCAATTCTAGGTGACAATATCTCAAAAGTAATCATTTTCTAGGCTAGTAATATACACATAGCATATTACTCCCCCATAATGTGATACCAATTAAAGATAAACAAGAGGCAAAAATAACGATCCAGTAAGAGATAATTAATGGACAATTTATAATTTGAATTTCTCATGAGAAGACATACCACATAGCGACTAGATAATCTTGAAATATCAATACTAGATGGTATTACTCATGTACACACATTTATAGGATTGTGAGGTGCACAAAGCACATCACTCCCCCATAATGGGATATTCCATTAATCTCTCACAAGAGACAACTAAGATACAAACAAGATGCACAAAGGCTCAACGTACGACACACATGTACATGAAGTGCAAACCAACATACATAAACTTGATTACTCAAGATAAGCAATTTGGAGACACAACAAATACAAACACATGCAAGGAACAAAACCAATACATGCAAGGGGGCAAGTAACTTTCAATGTAAGCAATTGAAGTACAAGTTACCACAAGGAGGCACATTGGATATAAGATATAAGCTTGATGATTCGATTGACTTGGCTTGAGACAATAAGAGTGATGAAGTCCCCTTAATTCTTCATAATGTAGCCAAGTCTCCAATGTCCTCCAACAACACCTATTGATCAAGTATGAGCTAGTTGGTCCCCAACCAAGTTGGGTCCTAAGAGGTTAGTCACAATAGGCTTGGCTACCCAAATGGTTCTTTTCTTGACACCACTTTGAGTACCAACAAATTTGGCAAACACATTGCCAACCTTATCCTTCCCAAGAGAATAGATATCATCAATTAGAATAGGGTTGGATAAGGTACCATTCGTGCATGAAGAAGCGACGTGACCTTTTTCACGACATAGGTAGCAACGTCTACTCTTCACTTTCTTCTCACTTGATTTCTCAACTTGAGAAGCATTAGCTTGAGTCTTCTTGGGAAGAGGCCTTTCTTCAACTTGAGGTTGAGCATGAGAATGCACTTGTAGCCGCTTCCCTTGTTGCTTGTCACTAATGGCCTTCTTCTTCAATGGGCAAGATCTAACATGGTGCCCTTCAATTTTGCACTTGAAGCAAATAATCTTGGCCAAATTCTTGACGTGTTCTTGGCCCTTCTTGTTGTTCATCCTGGAATTCTTCTTCTTGTTGGAGTTGAATCCAAGTCCACCTTTGTCATTGGGGGATTTTTGTACACTCAAGATATTGTTGAGTGTGGCATTCCCTTCATGACACTTTTCCAAATCTTTCTTCAAAGAAGTGACTTGGGCCTTGAGCTCTTTGATTTCCTCTACATGGTTAGTCTCAACACAAGCACTAGAGGAAGTATAAGCTTCATTTTTAGAGCAACAAGGCAAGGAAAGCAATTCATCACAAGATGTACCAATGTTATGCATGGATGAATCGCGAGGACTAGCACAAGGCAATATAGCATTTTGAATAAAAGTAGTGCTAGTATCCGCATGAGGCTCACTTGTTGGATAGAGGAAGACGAGTAGCATCAAAACAACGACTGGTTATAGTAAGAAGAGGCAGGGGAGGTATGCCAACAAACAGAGGAGTGAAACCTCCAACCGAGAAGAACCGGCATAACCTCCAACATCGAAAACATCATAGAAGATGTGAGTGAACTCCGTTTTCCATGAACTCGAGCTTGTCATCAAGATGACCATAAGCTCCAAAACTCACAAAGAGAATAACCAAACCAGAACCAATAAAGATGATGCAAGGATGCAATGGTTTGAGCTCTCTATGAATGATATGATCAAGCTACTCATCGAGAGCCCCCCTTGATAGTATGGCAATCGATCCTATAACCCGGTCTCCCAACTACCATCATGAGACCGGTAAAATAGAAAACCTATCAAGAGCAAACCTTTGCCTTGCACATGGTCCACTTGAGCTAGATGATGACGATCTTGACTCCCTAAAGATGGACCACCTTTCTTGATTGCGTTGGCTCGATGAAGACTAGTTGATTGCTCCCCCATACTCCACTATGGGTGAGCCACCCTTCCGCACATCTTCACAAGTCCATTGTCACCACAATGGCTTCAAGCATTTGATCTCTTCGTGATGCTTTACTTGAACTTGCCCGCTTCACTTGAACTTGCACACCGCAACCTAACCCCACAAAGAACTCTCACAAAGACCATGGGTTAGTACACAAAGCGTAATTGACAATGCTTACCATACCATGGGATCGCTTGATCCCTTGGTACATCTTGTGCGCTTTGTGTGTTGATCAACTTGATTCACTCTTGACTTAGTCTTGATCAACCTTGACTCTTTCCAACTCTCTTCATTTGGATGATGTCTTGAAGGTAAACATGAATGATCACACAATCTTCTTCTTCAAGACATGCTTGCAATAAGCTCAACTCTCACATGGCCAATCTTTGGATAATTCCTTAATAACACCTTGGTCACCACATAAACTCCTTGAAACCAACACATGGACTTCAAGAAATGCCTATGGACAAATCCTTCAAATATAACTCAAGGCAACCATTAGTCCATAGAGATTGTCATCAATTACCAAAACCAAACATGGGGGCACCGCATGTTCTTTCAGTGGGGAAAGTTGTATACAATGAATCTAGGACGTGGTTCAAAGAGGAAAGGAATGGGGAAAAGTAGTGGGAAAAGTTGTATAGCATGAATTTAGGACGTGGTTCAAAAAGGAAAGGAAGGGGGAAAGTAGTGGGGAAAGTTGTATTGCATGAATCTAAGACATGGTTCAAAGAGGACAGGAATGGGGGAAAGTAGTGGGGAAAGTTGTATAGCATAAATCTAGGACGTGGTTCACAGAGGAAAGGAAGTGGGGAAAGTACTAGTACAGACTGGCTATCCAGCACCTACGTTGGTCGAAAAGGGAAAACAATGACAAACGCAGTACGCACATCTGTAATGAACTGATCTTTTGTTTTGGGGGACAAGGCTGTAGAGTTTGAGGAGGACTAGATTTGCTGCGCTCACATAGGGAAAGGTGTCTAAAGATAACAAAACTGGGACCAACACAAATATGCTCCTTGGTTGTTTGTTCTTTGTTGCAACAGATTGTGCATCACCCCAGTACATCGGTAGATGCACATGGTGCTGGTAAACAGGGTTATTGACCACTAGTTGTTTCCTTTGCACCTCTGTGTAAACAGGGTTATCTACTTCACCTTGTTGCCATTGTGACCTTTTGTTAGACTGCACAAAACACTCTTAAATGTCACACAGACAACGTGCTTGATTGCTTGATCTTAGTGGAACTGCACAAGAGGAGATCTTACTTCCTATCCGTGTTGGCAAATTTGGTTCAGAACTTCTTCTTGTGAGTTGTTTGAATTCCACATCATGGGAGGTCAGTACTAGCCTTCTTTCACATGATTCTGCAGTGTGCTTTCATATGTTGTGCTACTTGTACGGTAATGTTGCTTGATTTTAGTGAACTGCACAAATGGAGACAAGACTTCCAATCTGTATGTGCACCGCAATATCCCATTGAGGTAAGGTAAGGATATTTCACAACTGTTGGCCTGTATTTTGCCACTTTCATCAGAAAATTAATGTCATTGTTTAGTGCTATACTTGTGCAACCTAATTGACATGCCAAATCTTACATTGAAGGCGAAGCTTGTCTGTTATTGAACCAAGTGATGAAGGGGAAGAACAAGCGGAATAAAAACAAAAATCAACTCCTGGTGCTGTAATGAAGCACTGGAACTGTGATGACACAAGTAATGATATAGTTTTGCATCTTAATTTATTGCTATGGCTGGAACTAGCAATTTTTTACCACTGATTTGATGCCACTCTTAATGTAATACGTAATTATCTCTACTTGTGCAAACATGGATCTTCTTTGAAGATACCATATATTTTAGTGGAACTTCACACAAGAAGATGTTGGAAACATTAATCTAATTGAGGAGTATATAGTAAGCATGGCCACCACAGTAGATAGCAACAGATGGTTCCGGAGAAGTGCTTCATCTGTATGCTCTACACAATAAGCCTCCTGACAAAGGTTGGTACTCGCCCACTGATTTCATCCATATGATTGAGCTTTCTCATCTCTATTGGTGTTGTGCTAATGTTTAGATACTGTCATCAAAAAGTGGTATTGTCCTTGAGAAGTGCTTCATCTGTGCTATTTTAAATATTTCCTTTCCTTTTTTTTGAGCAAACAAGGATGCTAGCATTTAGTTATCCTCTTGTCTTTGCACAACAGGATCCTCCTCCTCTGAAGAAGAATATGGAGTACGTGAAGTGACTAGTTCCGATTATGCCAGGATGAAGAAGCCCTATCTATCTTCTCATCAGAAGGAGCAGTTGAAGGATGGTTACATTACCCCCCACAAGACCAAACTAACTTCATCTCAGAAGGACTGACAAATCTCCATTTTCTTGCTGTGATTCGCGAGTACAATGTTGTTCTAGGATTCTTTCTGGTGAGTTCCATTTTTCTAAAAGTGTGCTCTACCTGGACCATGTAGGTGCGTGTTTAAACTATCAATTCATAGTACAGTTTGCTTTATACTAATCACTTTTTTTGTATTTGTGCAAACAGGGGTGCTCAGCTTGATTTCAATGGGAACTGCACAAAATGTTCATGAATACATTGAATCATTCATTTCCACCACAATAAAGGAGGTGCCGATAAGTTCAAGGCATTGCAACATATAAGGGAGAAATCATACAAGCTACGCGCGAATTTGGTTGATTTTGGTGTAGCTGCACAAAAAGAACAGCTGGTTTATTTAGCACGAGGTGCCATGTCAATGTCCGAACTGATGGCAAACCCTGCCCATTCCACAATCGTAGGCATTTGATATTTTGGAATGGGTAAACCTTGTCAAATTTTGCTCATTGATTTTAGCAAGAAGACATGCGTTTGATATTTTCGAATGGGACGCCCTTTGCTGTCAGCAGCGTTGATCCATTTTTTCTTTATTCTTTAGTTGTGAAGTAAATATTGGCTCTGACATGTGAATCGCTGAGATGCATAATCATCGATTGTTTTCAATGTGCTCTTTGAATTGCCAGGCCTGTGTGTTTGATTGCAATGTACATGAACGCTAAAAAGCTGCTCAAACTCTTTGTACTCCTTCTGTTCCTTTTTACTTCTCACATTGTGAAAGTGCATACTTTTTTCTATAAGATTGGTCAAAGTAGAGATACTTTGACTGCAAACAAAACTTATATGCAGACTAGAAAGGAACGGAGGGAGTACATGTGAAACTGCTGCAAACGAGGTGATCACCCTGGGAATAATGCTAGTACGTATTGTTTTGCATGTTCATCCAATGCCAGTGATACAAGAATTCGAACTAATCGAAATAAATTCATTCATACATGGTCGGATTTCATATAAACATGCCGGATTTCATTACATTTCATACATTCTTCAACTAAAAAGGGGTGCGCTGGAGGTATAATTAATTAACCGAAGCTACCCACCTGTGTCTGGCTGAGCCGAACAGAAGCTTCAGTGACTTAACTGTAGGTGCAGTTGCGTAACTGACATGTGGCCCAGATGCCTGTTGGGCCCACGTGTCAGTCAGCCAACTGCACTAGCAGTTAAGTAGAAGCAGCGTCCTTCTCCAACATAGCTCTCCGACTCCACGTTGCCGCCAAGAAGCTAACCAGCAGTCAGTGGTCAACCCGCCTAGCTTGTCATAGCGATTAGGGCAACTAGGAGCCCAATGATCAGGATCCCCACATGACAAACACCTTTCTTCTTGTCATTCTTCTTCTTGAAGTTCGTGTGTTGCACAACCTTGTTCTTCCCATCAAACTTTGCTTTACCATCAAACTTGCCCTTGTTCTAGAACTTGTGGGGCTGGAAGTTCTTCTTCTGTACCAGATTGGCACTAGATCCTCCCTCAATTCCTCGAGCATGTGTGTCCTTTGCTCTCGCCTTTTCTTCCACATCAAGAGTGCCAATGAGATCCACGAAGGAGGAAGCTTAGTGATGATACCTCCGGTAACAAACTTGTCCGGTAGCATACAACTGAAGTGCTCAAGTTCTCTAGCAAATGACTGTATCTCATGAGATTGCTCAACCACGGAGCGCTCTTCAATCATCCTGTAATCATAGAATTGCTCCATGATGTACAGCTCAGTGCCAGCAACCGGAGGGTAGCAGCGGTGGCCTTACTTGGACCCGAGCGACGGCGACCTACCATGTTCTACTCTTCCTCGTTTTCTGTGTGGCGCGGCCTCATTGGCAGCGGGGCGGGGCCTCGGCGGAGCCGGCGATGTCCTCTGTCTCGTTGCCGGCGGGCAGCGCCTCGGCGGAGCGGGGGAAATCCTCCCCCTCGTTGCCGGCAGGGTGGGGCCTCGGCGGAGCCGGCGGTGTCCTCTGCCTCGTTGTTGGCGCCGCGGGGCCTCGGCGGAGCAGGGCCTCGTCGACGCTAGCGGAGCGGGGACTCGTCGGAGCCGGCATTGTCCTCTGCCTCATCCTCGGTCTCGTCAAACAGTGCCTCGCCCGCTTCATCGCCCTCTTTGTAGGCGTCCGCAGCCTCCGCCACCCGCATGCGGTACCGCCAGCGCTCGAGGCGGCCCTCGCGGGCGGAGCGGTACGAGTCGAGCAGCGCCTCCTGCTCTGCCCGGTTCGCGGCAATCTGCTCCTCCGCCTGTAGGTGCTCCTGGAGGAGATGGTGGTTGTAGGCGGCGTCGGCCTGCGCCTCCCGGAACTGCTCCTCATGCTTCTGCCTTGCTGTGTCCATATATTGGGCACGGGCCTCGCCGGTGGTCATGGTGCAATGCACCGGCGAGGATGGCGCGGAGGAGGGGGTTGGCGCCGGATCGTCGACTACCATGTTCTCCATTGGGACGTCGTCGTCCTCCGGCTGCCTGCCGGCCAGCCAGTCGGCAGCAATGGCTGCCATCTCCTTGTGGTCCGTCGTCCGCCCGTCCCAAAGAGCGCTGGAGCGCGAGGAAGCCATGCATGGTGGGCAGTAGTGGTGTGGACAGGAGAATAGGAACGGATGCGGATGACTGTGGCTATGGCCGGCGCAGCAGTTTATATAGCAATGGTAGGCGGCGGAGGGACAGACATGTGGCGCCGGAGTAGCCGCCTCGGCAACCGCGTATCATTAATGTGGGCGGCAGAAGAACAGACGGATGGCACTTGTGTTGTTTGAAGGCAGAGCAATCGCATGCACCAGGAAGCGGGGCGGGCGGCGCTGACCGTTTCGGGCGGAAAGCGCGCGGGCGAGGGAGGCGGTCTGGGTGGGCCAGGGCAGTCAGACTCGTGCTTGGCAGCGGGTCGGTCTAGCAGCCGGACATGCTGGCTCGCCAGCTACCTCGCCGAGCTGAGCGACGACAATCAGACGATGGACGTAGCTTCCGACCAGGAGCCGGCGCCACTGTCCAAGCCGGTTCATGCCGTGTTCACCATAGAGCAGGTGCGGCCGCACTTCGACGCCCTAATGGCGGAAGAGCTACCATCGCAGGAGGACCTATACTGCAACCTCCGTCTCCTCAACGAGCACCGGTGAACAAGCGAACGACAATGCCATCGCGGACATGTGGCCCTATGATCCTGGCTTCCCGAATGAGCAGCGGGCGCTGTATCAGACCATCCGTAGGGCCCGCGAGGCCCTCTGCGTCGTCCTTCGAGTTGTTGCGCTCGCCGTGGCGCCGCCGTCTCGCGTTGTCAACATGGTCAACGGACATGAGGATGAGGAGATGACTTTACTTGGAGAGGATGACAGTGGGGACCCACCAGGGCCATAGCCGCACGTACGCAAGTGCCTCCTTATTAGTATATAAAACTATAATTGTTTTTGCTTCCTCCTAGTTTCCTGACATCACGGTCCCACACCATTGTCAACCTATGTAGTCAATAAACGAGAGAATTGCACAAGAAGCGGCCGACAGCTGGGACCAAGCAGCTCGAGCAATATTTGTGTTTTTGAGGTGTGAGCACTGCAGAGTTTTTCTTGAGCGATGTTTAGCCCAGATATTAACTTTTCTCCTCTGAACAACAACGAAAACATCGCTGCAGCTATTAACTGGGCGGGTTGTGGCCCGTCTAGCTCAGGCCAGATATCCAGCCCAGATATTAATTTTTTTCAAGCTAAAAATGGCTAGCCCAGCTATACTTTTTTTTATGAATACCCAGACAAGGTCAAGTTGTTATTCTCCGCTCCGCTGGGCTGCAAATCTTTCCTAGGAGGGATGCATTAGGCTTAACAAGAAAATGGGCTTTAAGAAATAATAAATGGGATGTAATTATAAAAACTGGGCAGTAACTATAAAAATGCACCAAACACGTAATTACTTTATGAAATATTATTTTTGGATATTGAAAATTTTAATTTCATTAATTGTTGCGAGTGCAATGTTTCGTTGGATTTTTACGTAATATAAATTTATATTGAAATTGTATTTAATCTGACTAGAAATTTCGGGATAAAAATATTTCGGATCCCATCAAAATGTGGGAAATTTTATTCAATTCTGTTTTGAACAGTTGGTTGAAATGGGCTGTAGTAAATTCCATTAGAATACAAAAATTGGTTGCACATTCTTACAAAACTCAAATGGGCTATAAGTTCTCTGCCTCACACTTGTGGCCTTACTAAGTTAACGCGTCCCCTCAAAAAAAAGAGTTGACGCGTTTGCAAGGCTTTGTCAACTTATAGTCAACACACGCTTCTAGCAGCAGTGGCCGTTGGATGTCCATCCAACGGATGCCGTGTGTCGGAGTAAATGGCCACGGGTAGCCAAACCGACTGCCCCTGGCTCTTCTGAAAAAATTATCAGGCCTTTGGGCCTCCAAGCACCCCAAGCATTGAGCCGCCTTCCCTGGCCGGCTACCTCTGAAGCCGACTCCCGGAAGGCAACCCAGCCTCAGCAACCTCTCCCCAGGACAACTATGGGGTGGCCGACTCCAGGAAGCCGACCAAGAAGAGCGCCGACTCCAAGAAGCCGGACGAGATCACAACCACCAAAGCTACACCCACATAACAGTGACAAGACGGGGTGTGGCCACAGTGCGGCCCACTACCCCCAAGGCCCGAGGTAGGCATGGCCACAGGAGGCCGTACGGGATGGCCGTCTCCCGTTCGGCTCGGCACTGTAGCCATGGCAGCCTCAACGTCATCCACGACCGACTCCTGTACGGCCCGCGGGCGGCGGGCCCCTTCTGCCAGAGAGAGGCGCAAAGGCGGCCCGGCCTCCCCCAGTCGGCCAAGGGTGTAGCCGGCCCCCAGAAGCCGGCTACTCCCTTCCTCGAAGCAGGAGCCCCATTAAGGAGACAAGACGAGGTGAGGCTACAGTGAGAGCCCTCGAGGCGGCACACTGTAGCCACGCTTACCTCGACAAAACCCTCGTCATCAGAGGCGAGGCTACAGTAAGCAGCCGCCGACAAGACCCTAGGCGGTGGGGCCGGCCTGTCGGCCAAGAAGCCGGCAGCCGGCGGGACCCACCAGTCGGCAGGCCCCAACAGCCGGCGGAGAAGCCGGCGAGTGTAGACACTGACGGCTGGGACCAGAGCCCAGCCGGATTACAATTGTACCCCCGGGGGGTAGGCCTATATAAACCCCCCGGAGCACCCATGCAAAGGGTTGGCTTCTAAGCATAGCACACACACCATAGATAGAGAGAAGTAAGAGCTAGCCTTGTTCTTCTTCTCCCTTGAACCCAAAAGCTCTAGGAGCGATTGTAGCTACCTTTACCGATCTAGTGATCATGCGGAGACCCCGCAGAGCAGGACTAGGGGTGTTATCTCCTCGGAGAGCCCCGAACCTGGGTAAGATCCGCCGGCGTGCATGTCTACGCCTCATCCCGTTTCCGGGCACCGGCGACGTCTTATTGGCACCCACAATGATAAGCCACCCGTTGGCATATGTCGCACCAACCACCCGACATTTGGCGCTCACCGTGGGGCCAGGTGCACCGTCATCCGAAGACCTGTTCTGGACGGGAACCCTCTTCCTCCCCCGCGAGCGCAGCCAGCCTGCTGCGCTTGATGGCGTTTGCCTCGACGCGCTGCAAGGCGTCGACGACGCCTGCGCAGCGAGCTGCCTCGCCGATCTGCTCGGCGAGACTCGCATCTCCGACGAGCCTGCGTCCGACGCAGGCACGGACTACCCCGAGAGCCGCCTCGTCAGCCTCCTCGACCAGCTTCACGTCTCCAGCGAGCCTGTTGTAGATGTGGAGTCGGTCGGCTCCACCGACCCAATGCTTGTCGACTCCGACACAGCATCGCTTGACGCCTACCCCTCCGACGTGGTGGTCTTCGACGACCCTCTCCCTCGAGCTGACAGCGGCAGCAGCGCTGTCACCGAAGTGCTGGTCATCAGCCACGTCGCCAACTCGGGCGAGAAAGCCCACGACGCCCTGCAAGCGGCGATGCACGACCTCTCCGTCCCCATCCCGGCCGATGCCGACGCCGAGACCCTGGAGGCACGCCGCCTCGCCCTCATCGCGGAGGGCCAGAAGATAGCCTCCATGAGACGCCTCACCGAGGCCCACCAGCGCGAAGTCGACCGCGCCGCCTTCGGTACGCCGCCGCCTAGCGGCCCGAGCCGAGCCGGCTTCGTCAGCATGCTGAGGGCAGGCCGCCCCCTCTACGCCACCCCGCTCGAGAATCGAGCCGCTCAGGCGGCTGCAGAAGAGCTCAATGGGCTGGGAGCTGATGAGCTCCCCTACATGACAAGACGGATCCAGCAGCTGATGGACGCGGCTGCAGAACGGCACGAAGCCGGCGCTCGTGCTGATAGTCATCCCCCGCGACGAGAGCACGCCGCAACGTCCCGCTTGCCGACTGCGAGCGGCGCACGCCAGAAGAAAGGAGCCGGCTGCCAGCCGCAGCCGGACTCGCATCACCATCGAGCGTGACTCGGAGGGCCGCCCTCGAGCAGTAGAGCACCAAGGAAATCTGCCTCCTCCCCCGCCTCGAAGAGAAAGACGCCTCACTCCGCCGTCTATCACACACCCGACTCTTGGCGACCGACTCGGCCACCGAGAAGGAGTCGGCGAGAACGACGCCCGCCACCGGATCGACTGCCTTGCTCGATCCTTGGCGTTAGAAGAAGAAGACGATGTCGGCCCGCCATGCTTTGGCCCCCGCATCCGCGACGAGCCCTTCCCCAAAGGGTTCTCGCTCCCCAGAGACACGCCCAAGTACAACGGCTCGGTGAAGCCGGAAGATTGGCTCATCGACTACTCCACGGCCGTCAGCATAGCCAACGGCAATCGGCGCGTCGCCGTGAAGTACGTCCCCCTCCTGCTGCAAGGCACGGCGCGCACATGGCTCAATAGCCTCAAGCCCTACAGCGTCAACAGTTGGCTGGACTTCATAGAAGTCTTCGTCCGCAACTTCACCAGCACCTACAAGTGGCCCCCAAGCCTCGCCAGCTCTCCCTCTACGTCCAAGGGCCCAACGAGTCGACCCACGACTACCTCACGCGGTGGGCCGAGCTCCGCAACTCCTGCGAGGGGGTGCATGAGGTCCAGGCCATCGAGTACTTCACCGTCGGGTGCCGAGAGGGCACCCTCCTCAAGCACCGACTCCTCTGTGACGAACCGGCCACCCTCGACGAACTACTGGTCACCGCAGACAAATACGCCATGGCCGACTCCTCAATGAAGACCGAGCTGCGAGTAGACGCCTCGGGGAAGGTGATCGTCCCGGCTCCCAAGACGCCGGCTGGCGACCCTAATCGGCGCCCCTACCAGAACGACCACAAGCGCAAGGCCCCCATGCCGACTTCCACCAGTCGGCAGGTGGCTACTGTTGAAGATGAGCAGCCCGAAGAACGGCCCGCTCCCAAGAAGAAGGGTGGCCGGCCGCCTTGGCAGCCGGCTTTCTCCTATGAACAGGCTCTTGATGCCCCCTGCAAATTCCACAGCGGCGCGAAGCCATCCAACCACACAACTCGGAAATGCCATTGGCTCACCCGCATCACCAAGGGCGAGGGGATGCTGCCGCCTCTGCCTCCCGGCCCGCCGCCTCTAGCCCCTCAGCAGCCGGCGGCTCGGCCGGCAGTCGGCGCCATCCAAGACGAATTCCCCGAAGAGCACGCCGCCTACGTCGTCTTCACCAGTCAAGCCGACGACAAGCGCAGCCGACGCCGACAACATCAAGAAGTGAATGCAGTCGCCACTAGCACCCCCGAGTTCATGCACTGGTCGAAGAAGCCAATCAGCTGGAGCCAGGCCGACCACCCAGAGGTGATGCCCTCTCCTGGCTCCTATGCGATGGTCTTGGACGTTACCCTCGCGACGGAGAGGCGAGCTGCCAGATTTTCCCGCGTCCTGATAGACGGCGGAAGCAGTATCAACATACTGTACCGCGATACCATGGAGAAGTTGAACATCAAAGCGAAGCAGCTCATGCCGAGCCGCACCGTCTTCCATGGTATCATCCCCGGCCTGTCTTGCTCCCCAATCGGCAAGATCAAAATGGATGTTCTCTTCGGAGACAAAGATCATTTCCGCCGAGAAGCAATATGGTTCGAGGTGGTGGATTTGGAGAGCCCCTATCATGCACTGCTTGGCCGACCTGCCCTGGCCAAGTTCATGGCTGTGCCCCACTACGCCTACCTAAAGATGAAGATGCCGAGCTCGAAGGGGATCATCACGGTAGCCGGCGACTACAAGAAGTCCATCGAGTGCGCCATGGCCAGTAGCCGGCTGGCCGAGTCCCTCGTGGTGGCAGAAGAGAAGAAGCTGTTGGAACGGGTTGTGGCCATGGCCGGCAAGCAGCCGGCCTTGTCCCCCAACCCCAAGGATTGTGATGCGCAGGGCTCCTTCCAACCTGCCAAAGAGACGAAGAAGATACCTCTGGACCCGGAGAACCCGGAGAGGTTCGCTGTCATTGGGGCGAACTTGGACAGTAAATAGGAAGGCGAGCTCGTCGACTTCCTCCGTGAGAATCGAGACATTTTTGCATGGTCCCCAAAGGACATGCCGGGTGTCCCGAAGGATTTCGCCGAGCACAAGCTACATGTCCGAGCTGATGCGAAGCCGGACAAGCAACCCCTCCGCCGACTGTCAGAAGAGAAGCGAAGAATTGTGGGAGAAGAGATAGCCCGGCTCCTTGCCGCTGGCTTTATCATGGAAGTGTTCTTTCCAGAATGGCTTGCCAATCCAGTTCTGGTTCTGAAGAAGAATAACAAGTGGCATATGTGTAGAGACTACACCAGTCTGAACAAGGCCTGCCCAAAGGATCCGTTCGCTCTGCCACGGATTGACCAAGTGATAGACTCCACAGCCGGATGCGAGCTGTTAAGTTTTTTGGATGCGTACTCAGGGTACCATCAGATCAAGTTGGACCCAGCTGACCGCCTGAAGACTGCCTTCATCACACCCTTTGGAGCTTTCTGCTACCTGACTATGACATTCGGCTTGAGAAATGCCGGTGCCACTTTTCAGCGTTGCATGCAGAAATGCCTCTTGAAACAACTCGGCAGAAATGCCCACGTCTATGTAGACGACATTGTGGTGAAGACAGAGAAGCGCGGCACCTTGCTGGAAGACCTGAAAGAAACATTCGCCAACTTGCGCCGATTCCAAATCAAGCTCAACCCCGAGAAGTGTGTGTTCGGAGTGCCAGCCGGCGAGCTGCTAGGCTTCCTGGTCTCCGAACGCGGCATCGAATGCAACCCCGTCAAGATCAAGGCCATCGAGAGGATGGAGATTCCCACCAAGCTGCGAGATGTGCAGAAGTTCACCGGCTGCTTAGCCTCCCTGAACCGTTTTATCAGCCGACTAGGAGAGAAGGCTCTCCCCTTGTACCGACTCATGAAGAAGTCCACTCACTTCGAGTGGAACGACCAAGCCGACCAAGCCTTCCATGAGTTGAAGAAAATGCTGACCACTCCGCCTGTCCTGGCTGCGCCGACTGAAAAGGAGCCCATGCTCCTCTACATCGCCGCGACTAGCCGAGTCGTCAGCACTGTTGTTGTGGTCCAGCGCCCGGAAGAAGGCCGAGCCCAGCTAGTCCAGAGGCCGGTGTACTATCTCAGCGAAGTGCTATCCAGCTCAAAGCAAAACTACCCGCACTACCAGAAGATGTGCTATGGGGTGTACTTCGCTGCCAAGAAACTGAAGCCCTACTTCCAAGAGCACCCCATCACGGTCGTGTGCACTGCCCCGCTCGCTGAGATCATAGGCAGCCGGGATGCATCCGGCCGGGTGGCCAAATGGGCCATTGCGCTGGCGCCCTACACGATCTTCTACCAACCCCGCACCGCCATCAAGTCCCAAGCACTGGCCGACTTCCTCGTCGACTGGGCCGAGACCCAGTACTTACCGCCGGCTCCCGACTCTACCCATTGGCGGAAGCACTTTGACGGGTCCAAGATGCGCACCGGCTTGGGAGCCGGCATCGTCCTCACCTCTCCCAAAGGCGACAAGCTCAAGTACACGCTGCAGATCCACTTCGCCGCCTCCAACAACGTGGCCGAGTACGAGGCGCTCGTACATGGGCTCCGGCTAGCCAAAGAGCTCGGCATACGCCGGAGAAAAATCCTGTGCTACGGCGACTCAGATTTGGTGGTCCAGCAATCGTCTGGCGACTGGGACGCCAAGGACGCGAACATGGCGAGCTATCGATTCCTCGTCCAGCAGATCAGCGGATACTTTGAAGGGTGCGAGTTCCTTCACGTGCCAAGGGCCGACAACGACCAAGCAGATGCCCTAGCACGGATCGGCTCCACCCGACAAGCCATACCGACTGGCGTCTCCCTCCAGTGCCTCCTCAAGCCGTCCATCAAGCCGTCTCTAGAGTCGGATTCCATCTTCGTACCGCCTGCACCAAGTACAGCCGGATCCGACTGGAGAAACCCCGCAGGCGGCACGGGGACTTCAGAACCCGGCCCGGGGACTGCAGCAGTTGGCCCGGGGACTGCAACAACACAAGAAGCAGTGGCCGACTCCAACTCCACGCCACCCAACCCACCCACCCGAGTCATGGTGGCTACATTAACAGAAGAAGAAGTCACAGCTCCGTCATGGGCCCAGCCCATCCTCAAGTTCCTAGTCAGCAGAGAGCTGCCGGCTGATGAGATCTCAGCGAGACTGGTGCAACGACGAGCCGCAGCATATACAATAATCAACAGAGAGCTTGTGAAGCGCAGCATCACTGGAGTCTTCCAGCGTTGTGTCGAGCCAGAAAAAGGAGTGGCAATCCTCAAAGACATCCACCAAGGCGAATGCGGCCACCACGCAGCCTCAAGATCCCTTGTGGCCAAGGCTTTCCGCCATGGTTTCTTCTGGCCGACTGCCTTGGAGGATGCTAAATAAATAGTCAAGAGCTGCAGAGGATGCCAAGTTTTTAGTTCCAAGCAACACCTGCCGGCTTCTGCACTCAAGACCATTCCCCTCACCTGGCCTTTTGCCGTTTGGGGACTGGACATGGTGGGCCCTTTCAAGACAGCCCGCGGCGGCCTGACACACCTACTTGTTGCTGTGGACAAGTTCACAAAGTGGATCGAAGCAAAGCCAATCAAGAAGCTGAACGGGCCGACTGCCGTGACATTCATCACTGACATCACTACTCGGTACGGCGTGCCGCACAGCATCATCACCGACAACGGCACGAACTTCGCCAAAGGAACACTGGCACGTTTCTGCGCGACGCAGGGCATCCGACTGGACCTAGCGTCCGTTGCCCACCCGCAGTCAAACGGCCAGGACGAGCGAGCAAATGGACTCATCCTCTCCGGCATCAAACCCCGACTGGTTGTACCACTGGAGCGATCGGCCGGCTGCTGGCTCGATGAGCTGCCGGCTGTCCTCTGGAGTCTGCGCACTACACCCAACAAATCAACCGGCTTCACTCCATTTTTCCTCGTGTATGGTGCCGAGGCTGTCATCCCAACAGACATCGAGTTCGACTCGCCTCGGATCACCATGTACACGGAGGAGGAGGCCAAAGAAGCAAGAGAAGACGGCGTCGACCTAATGGAAGAAGGCCGGCTGTTAGCACTTAGTCGGTCCGCCATCTACCAGAAGGGCTGCGCCGCTACTACAACCGCAAGGTCAAGCCAAGATCTTTCCAAGAGGGCGACCTTGTGCTCCGGCTGATCCAGCGAACAGCCGGCTAGCACAAGCTCTCGGCCCCTTGGGAAGGCCCCTTCGTCGTCAGCAAGGCACTCGGCAACGACTCCTACTACTTGATCGACGCGCAAAAACCAAGAGCACGCAAGAGAAACGACTCCGGCAAGGAGTTGGAGCGACCATGGAACGCAAACCTCCTAAGACGATTTTACAGTTGAAAGCAGTATGTATCATGCTACCCCTTTTTGTATTAAGCACGAACCAACAGGCCCCCCGAACAGTACTCGGGGACTGCCTTTGTTTATCTATGAATGACAAGTGTCATATCCATGAATGTATTATTACATTTGAATTCTTGTCTGGCACCGGGTTCGACTAGTCGGCCCGGGGACTGGCCGCCTTGAGCTATATTGAAAGTTCTACCTGAAGTCAGAAAAGTAGTGTGCCGGCTCCCGAGTCCCCTCTTGTTGAAAGTCGCAGCTTGAAGAACCGACTGTCCGACTAGCAAGAGGCAAGGCAGAAAGGATGCCCACACGAAAAATGGCTAAGGAACAACAAACCTATATAGCAAAGAGACGGCCTCCAAACATGCCTGCCGGCTGTCAGAACAGCCGGCTGGCCGGCTTCCTAAACACTTAGCTTTAGTCCAGCAAAGCTAGAGTACTCCCCCCCAATCGGCCAAGCACTCCTCCAGCTATAGATTGCAGAGCAACTGTTGGACTGGGGAGGCGGTAACCAAGGGAGGGCGGCAAAGGAAAAAGTGGAAGGATAAAAAGCAAAGTACAAGGAAAGGCCAAATGCATGCATAAGTTATATATACATATAAGAAGCCCCCAACAGGCTGGCAACAGACATAAGTTTGAATACACCCGGTGGGTGGAATTGTGCAGACTTAACCAAACATTGTTCCAAAAGTAACAAGACAGGAAAACAAAAGATGGCAGACTAGGGCGCGACGCGGAAGCCGAGCTGGTCGGTGGAGACGGCCTTGCCGGCTGAAGGAGTGGCCGCCTAGCGGGTCCTAGCTTGGCCACCACCAATGGCAGGCGACACACTCGCACGCGACGTAGTGCTGGTGGCGCGGTCAGGCTGAGGCTGGTCGGCTGCTCCACCAGCCGGCTCGGCGTCTTCACCTTCCTCCTCCTCCTCTTCGCCCTCGTCGCTGGAGTCAATCTCCTCCGCCGAGTCTTCACCGTCCGCCGGGTTCAGCCCGAACCACTCCTCCGGCTGGGCGACACCATTGTCGTCTACCTCGGGGGCGAAGACACTGGTGTCGGTGTAGTCGGCGATCGCCGAAGCCCGCCGGATGATAGCCGGCCGCGCCGGCTCCAGCTCCGTGTCGGCTTGCTGCCGCCAGGTAGCCAGCTGATCCAGGCTCAGGCCGGGATACCAGGCCTTGACGAACTCCAGCGCCCGCCTGGCGCCGGAGCGAGCCGCCGAGGCCTTCCAAGCCTCGAAGCAGCCGACTGCCACCTCCAGCCAGTCGGCAGTCCGACTGGGGGTGCGAGGAACCACTTGGCCGGGCCAGAGGGTGGCCAAGACTTGCGCCCCGGCACGCTGAAGCCGACGGAGCAGTCGGTGAGCCGGCTGGATGCGGGCCTGGATCGCTAAGAGCTGCTCCTCCAGCGAACGGCCGGCGGTTGGCGAGATCTCAAAGCCAGCCTGCCTTCGCGCTTGGCGACGGGCCTCGATGGTCTAGTTGGCGGCAGTAGAATAGCTAGGGAAATATTCTGCGCAAGAAAGAAGAAGAAAAGAAGAAAAGAGCACCAAATCAGAAAAAGAGCCAAAGTGGCAGATGGCAAGAAAGGACGAAGAGGTAGGCGGCTTACCGTCAACCAGATCTTCGATCTGGCCATAGCCAGAGATCAGAGTCTGCCTGGCCTCAGCCCAGCCAGCCGCCTCCGTCTCGTACTCGGCCTGGAGGGCGGCTTCATGGTCCTGCACCGCCTTCAGTGCCGCCTTGTGGCCTTCCTCCTGGTCGGCCAACTTCTTGGCCAGGCGGTCGCGTTCCTGCACCAAGGCGGCGAGTTCGGCGTCCTTGGCACGAAGGGCAGTCTGAGACTCCCCCAGCTATGCCCTCAGACTGGCGTTGGCCGCTGCGGAGACGGCAGAAAAAGAAAGAACAGTAAGAGGAAGTCGTCAAGGAAGATCCGACCCGACTGCTCAGCAGTCGGCCCGAATCTCGGGGACTACACCCAGTGGGTGCGCTGACGCGCCCCCACATGAGATAAAGAACAAAGAACGTACCTCGGCTCTCAGTAAGGTCGGCGGTCTTCTGGGTCAGCTCCCGAGCCTGGGAGTTGAAGGCGGCCGCACGAAGATTGTGGTAGTCTTGCAAGATAGACAGAAGATCGAAGTAAGAACAAGAATAGCAAAGACAAATCAACCAAGAAGTTCCAAGCCGCCTGCTCAGCAGCCGACTCGGAACTCGGGGACTACACCCAGTGGGTGCGCTGACGCGCCCCCACGGAAGAAATCAAGATCAAAAAGAAATAAAGATCAAGAAGAAGCAAGATGGGAAGACCAACCCGGATGGCTGCCCGCGTCGCAAGGAACTCGTCGGTGAACTGCCTCAGCGCCGCAGCTTGGCCCTGGAGCCGGGTCCGGACGTCCTGCGCAGCCACGTTCACCACGGCCGTCCCTCCGCCTGGCGTCCACCCCGAGGTAGCGCTGGCCGCCTCCGCATCCTGGGCCGACGAGCTGGAGCCCACGGCCGGCTGCGGCTCCGACGCGGCTTTCTGTGGCTCCGACGCAGCCTTCCCCGCGCGCCGGCTCGGCGGCATCCGGACCGCCATCTCAGTCCTCGCGGCCGGCTCGCCCCCCGCCGACTGCGCAGGCGGCTGATCAGGCCGGCCGCCTTGAGCCGCCCCAGTTGGCGGGGTCGGCACCGACGCCCTCTCTAGGATGATGACGTCGTCGTCTCTCCCCAGCCCTGGCTGGTCGCCGCTGGCTCCCTCTGGCGAGGGCTCCACGTCCCCAGGCGCCATGACGCGCAGCGGGGTGACCATCAAAACCTCCCCCGCCGCCGCCACGGCCGCAGCCTCCGCTTGGGCCCTGGCTGCGGCATCGGCAAGCGCCTTCGCCGCCTCCTCCTCCCGTGCCGCCTGGGCCTCCGCCGCCTTCCGTACCTCCGCCTCCCGCGCCTCCTGCTCCTCCCGCGCCTCCCGCGCGTTCCGTTCCGTCGCCGCCTGAAGCTCGGCGCAGGGGTCCACACGGCGGGTGGTGCTCCCAGACCCCCTCGGCGACTCGACGACGGAGGCAGCAGCTGCCCGCTCAAGCGACAACGGAGCTCTGATCATTGGAGAAAAAGACAAGGGTTCAGGAACCACCAGAGAAAAGAGAAAAAAGAGTATACAAGAGAATTCGAACTTACACCGACACGGTCTGCGGCTGCTTCACCGTCTTGCGGAAGCGAGCCGCCTTCGCGGCCGCCTCCTCCCGCCTGGTTGCCGCCGCCCCGCCCCTAGGCTTCTTTGTCCGACTGCCGAACAAACCCTGGGCGGCGCGACGCTTTTGCCCTCCGCCCCGAGAAGGCGGTGCAGCGGAGGAACCCGCGCCGCGTCTAGATGCTGGCTGGCGGCGCGGGGCGACCTCGGCCTCATCGTTGTCCGGCTAGTCGTCGAAGGTGACTCCGAGCCCGGAGCCGCCTGCTTCGCCGCCGGCTTGGCCACCACCCGGCTCGATGTTGTCGTCCATACCGGCCGCCCCCAAGTCGGGGTCCTCCAGATCGTGTTCGGTCCGGTCGGGGACGAATCGACGCTCCGCGTCTGACCCACCGGCCGGCCAAAGAAGAGGGCTCTGTCGAAAAACAAACCGACTAAGTTAGAGTCGGCCAAGAGGAACTCGGAAACAAAGCAAAGAGAAAGAAAAAGAGACAAGGAGAACATACCGTAGGCGGCGGATTGGCTCGGCTATATGGCTCCTTACCGAACTGCCACTCTTCGGTGAGTTTGCAGTTCGCAAGGTATTTCACCATATAGGCGATCTCCTCGCGCGGCATCTCCTTGGTGCACATTCGGCTCGGATCGAGCTGGCCGCTCATCTGACAGATCAGATGAGGCCGGCTCTGGAGCGGAAGAACGCGGCGCATGACGAATGCGGCCAGCAGGTCGGGCCCCGTCAAGCCCTCCTACTGGGTCAGCTCTCGCACTCGGGCGACGGCGGCGGACCCGGCCGGCGTCAGAGTCACGGCCCGGAAGGACCACTGGGGCCGCCTGCCCGCCGGTGGGCCGGCTACGTAAGCCGGCAGGTTGATGTAGTCGCCCCGCGGGGCGATGTTCCGCACGTAGAAGTATGATTTTTGCCACTTCTTCACCGATTGGATCAGCGTGATGACGGGGAAGGGGTTGTCGGCGACCGACCTCCGCGACGCGATGAAGGCGCCAGTCTGAGCCAGCACGCCCGGCATGCGCGTGCCCAGCTTGGACTGGAAGAACTCCCCCCAGAGCTCGAGGGTGGGGAGGACGCCGAGGTAGCCCTCGCACAGGGTGACGAAGGCTGATAGCAGCACCACCGCGTTTGGGGTGAGGTGGCGCGGCTGGAGCTGGTAGAAATCGAGCCAGGAGCGGAAGAAGGCGCTCACTGGCAGGCCGATGCCGCGCAAGAAGTGCGAGCGGAAGACCACCCGCTCGCCCTCCCGCGGCTCCGGCGTAATTTCCCTCGCCGGTGCGAGGCGGACCTCCACCTTGTCCGCGCCGGGCAGCCGCCACGTCTGGCGGAAGAACTCGACGTGATCTTCGTGGACATTGGAGCCGTCCCAATCCCCGCCATACTGCTCCGTGGCGGGAGGCATGGTGAGAACAAGTGCGGCGACGGAGGAGCGAGTAGTGGAAGAGCGCGGCGGCGAGGCACTGTCGCGAGAAACGGCGAGCGAAGAAGATGGTGTAAGTAGGAGGAGCGTGCGAGGGCCTGCCGCCCTCCACCTCCCCCTACTTATAGCTCCGCGAGGCGAGGCCGGATGTGGGGGGAGACGTGCGATTAACTGCACCCATTCCCCCCACGCCCCGCGATTATTGCTCCCTAAAGGCGAGCCGAAACTGCCGCAAGGAGACGTGCGGGCGGTTTCGGGATGCAAAGAATCCGCGCCTGGGCCCGGGCGTGGACGTGGAGGGCCCCCGCCCTGCGGCGACGTCCCGTCGCGCGCGTGGGCTGGCAGGCTTTCTGGCCAAGGGAGGCCACGTGGTTCGCAGACGGCAAGTGGCCGGCCCGCGGCCCGGTGCACACACTAGCGAGCTCCCGCCCTCCGACTCCGGAGTTTCCGACCAAGGCGGCACGCCTAACCAAAGCCGGCTCTCGGCTGCCGACTTGTCAAGATAGGAAGCTGATCGAGCTTCTCAACCCCTACTCCACCTCGAAGCCCAATCAGCTTCGGGGACTACTGTCGGAGTAAATGGCCACGGGTAGCCAAACCGACTGCCCCTGGCTCTTCTGAAAAAATTATCAGGCCATTGGGCCTCCAAGCACCCCAAGCATTGAGCCGCCTTCCCTGGCTGGCTACCTCTGAAGCCGACTCCCGGAAGGCGACCCAGCCTCAGCAACCTCTCCCTAGGACAACTACGGGGTGGCCGACTCCAGGAAGCCGGCCAAGAAGAGCGCCGACTCCAAGAAGCCGGCCGAGATCACAACCACCAAAGCTACACCCACATAACGGTGACAAGACGGGGTGTGGCCACAGTGCGGCCCACTACCCCCAAGGCCCGAGGTAGGCATGGCCACAGGAGGCCGTACGGGATGGCCGTCTCCCGTTCGGCTCGGCACTGTAGCCATGCCAGCCTCAACGTCATCCACGACCGACTCCTGTACGGCCCGCGGGCGGCGGGGCCCTTCTGCGAGAGAGAGGCGCAAAGGCGGCCCGGCCTCCCCCAGTCGGCCAGGGGTGTAGCCGGCCCCCAGAAGCCGGCTACTCCCTTCCTCGAAGCAGGAGCCCCATTAAGGAGACAAGACGAGGTGAGGCTACAGTGAGAGCCCTCGAGGCGGCACACTGTAGCCACGCTTACCTCGACAAAACCCTCGTCATCAGAGGCGAGGCTACAGTAAGCAGCCGCCGACAAGACCCTAGGCGGTGGGGCCGGCCTGTCAGCCAAGAGGCCGGCAGCCGGCGGGACCCACCAGTCGGCAGGCCCCAACAGCCGGCGGAGAAGCCGGCGAGTGTAGACACTGACGGCTGGGACCAGAGCCCAGCCGGATTACAATTGTACCCCCGGGGGGTAGGCCTATATAAACCCCCCGGAGCACCCATGCAAAGGGTTGGCTTCTAAGCATAGCACACACACCATAGATAGAGAGAAGTAAGAGCTAGCCTTGTTCTTCTTCTCCCTTGAACCCAACAGCTCTAGGAGCGATTGTAGCTACCTTTACCGATCTAGTGATCATGCGGAGACCCCGCAGAGCAGGACTAGGGGTGTTATCTCCTCGGAGAGCCCCGAACCTGGGTAAGATCCGCCGGCGTGCATGTCTACGCCTCATCCCGTTTCCGGGCACCGACGACGTCTTATTGGCACCCACAATGATAAGCCACCCGTTGGCATATGTCGCACCAACCACCCGACACCGTGCTTCTTCTTCAATCTTGTATATTCTAGCTTCACCCGCCCAAAAAATGATTCCTCCCCCTGACATATGGGGCGCACCATTTCGGAAGCTGACCTGTGGGCCTACTAAGTTGACGCGTACCAAGGGCTTTGTCAACTTAGTCAATATAAACGATTCTAGCTGCAGTGACCATACGATGTCCATCCAACGACCATCGTGCTTCTTCAACCTTTGGTCTTCTTGCTCCAGCCGCCCAAAGCAGCGCCGGTCGTGCCGCCTGCTCCTGCCTCCCGTGGCCGGCTGTGCTGCCGCGCAGGCCTCACCGCCCCCTACTACTCCCACCGCTAGCCAGGGAATCCCTCCACTCACCCTAACCCCCTGTTATTCTGCGGCGACGGCAGCCTCACACCGGAGCCGAACCAGTGAACCCTCATACTCTTCTCGGCGTGGGCATCCACTACGCGTCTTCCCCGGCTCCGCGTCGTCCCCTTCCTAGGCCTCGCCGTCGTCCACCGCCCTGGTGCTCTCGGCGCGGCGTGGTCAACGCGGTCAAGGACGACTTCCATCGGAAGAGTACTGTACGTGGAGAGGCTGACAGCTGGGTCCATGGAAACCGCAAGGAAGTGCCTCCTTATTACACGGAAAATAATTATTCCTCCACCTGACAGCAGGGACCCACCGGACGGGCCACCGTATTTGGCAAAAAAACGTTTCCCCCCTGACTGCTAGGACCCACCGGACGGGCCAACGTATTTCGTGAAAAACCCCGCTGTCAGCTCGGACCCACCGGAGGTGCCTCCTTATTACGCACAAAAAAATGAATACTCCCCCTGCTAGTTGGGACCCACCTTGGTGGGAGGCTGACTTGTGGGCCTACTAAGTTGACGGGGACGGAGTGCTTTGTCAACTTGGTCAATATGAATGATTCTAGCTCCATTGACCGTACGATGTCCATCCAACGGCCGTAGTGCTTCTTCAACCTATGGTATTCTTGCTCCAGCCGCCCAAAGCAGCGCCGGTCGTGCCGCATGCTCCTGCCTCCCGTGGCCGGCTGTGCTGCCGCAGAGGCCTCACCGCCCCCTACTATTCCCACCGCTGGCCAGGTCCTGCGGCGACGACAGTCTCACACCGCAGCCGAACCAGTGAACCCTCGTACTCCTCTCCGCGCGAGATTCCACTGCCGCGTCTTCCCCAGCTCCGCATCGTAACCTTCCCAGGCCTCGCCGTCGTCCACCACCCTGGTGCTCTCGGTGCGGCGTGGTCAACGTGGTCAAGGAACGACTTCCATCGGAAGAGTACTGTACGTGGAGAGGCTGACAGCTGGGTCCACGGCGGCCGCAAGGAAGTGCCTCCTTATTAAGCGCAAAATAATTATCCCTCCACTTGACAGCAGGGACCCACCGGACGGGCAACTGTATTTCGCGAAAAAAACGTTTCCCCCTGACTGCTGGGACCTACCAGCTACATCTTCGCACGCAAGGAAGTGCTTCCGGGCAAAAAAAAAACGATTCGCCCCCCTGACTGCTGGGACCCACCAGCTACATCTTCGCAGGCAAGGAAGTGCCTGACAGTCGGGACCCACCTGGTCGAAGCGTACGTAGTGTTCTCATTCTGGTCGTGAACGTGTACGTACATACTGGTCGATGTAGAGGCGCGCACATGTCATAGTAGAGGCGCGCACGTAGCATGTACACGTACGTACAGCGGCCAGTGTGCAAGAAAGAAAATATGGCCACGTACGTACATACGGGCAGGGTCTCGAACGCCTACTCGCGCATACGTACGGCCAGGGCTCGTGTACATGGCTGGGTCGGAACGGAGAAACAGCGTCGTCGTCGTGTTCATGGGGAGCCAACCGGCTGGGTCGGAACGGAATGCATCGTCGTGTTCATCGAGAGGGCTTGGATGGAACAGCCGATGGAATGAGGCCTGGCGTACCGCAGAACGGAGGAAACGGCCTTGTGTTCGACCGGCCATGTTCGAAACGGGATCCTGTTCATCGGGAGGGGTCTGGCGTACCGCAAAATGAAGGAAACGGACCTCCTACGGTCGAAACGGGGGTCCTGTTGATCGGGAGGGGTGTGGCGTACCGCAAAACGGAGGAAACGGACTTGTCTTGGAGCGCTACAGTCGAAACGGGGGTCCTGTTCATCGGGAGGGGTGTGGCGTACCGCAAAACGGGACTCCACGGGATACTGTTCATCTCCACCATTGACCCCCTTGAGCCTCCACGGGCTACTATTCATCCACCATCGACCTCCTCCAGCCTCCACCTGCGACTGTTCATCCACGGGCTCCTGTTCATCCAGCCTCCACCGCGCGCTACTCCACCGGCTACTGTTCAAACAGCCCTCTCCACGGGGTCCTATTCAACCACCCCTCCACGGGCTACTGTTCATCCAGCCCTCCACCGTCTACTGTTCATCCAGCCCTCCACGGGGTGGTCCTGTTCATCCAGCCCTCCACGGGATCCTGTTCATCCAGCCCCAACCGGCTCGATCGATCGGGGTCCTGTTCATCCAGAGGCAACACCACGGGGTCCTGTTCATCCACCCCCACCGGGAACTGTTCATCCAAACCCCCCAGCAACGCTCACTGTTCATCCAGAGGCAGCATCGATCGGCTTCAGTTAGCAGCAGTAGCGAAGGAATCGCTTGATCGGGTTCAGTTAACAGCCATCGATCGATCGCTCGGGTTCAGTAACGCGTAGCCTGCAGTGCAATCGCTCGGGTTCAGTTAGAGCCCAACGCTTCGCTCGGGTTCAGTTAGAGCCCAACGCCTCGCTCGGGTTCAGTTAGAGCCCAACGCCTCGCCCCCACGCGCGTGCGTGTACGAGATAAATGCGCATCGCTCGGCCCCGACCACCCACCGTAACCGGGAACACCCTGATATTTTCCTCGCCCTCGCTTCTACCATAGTTTTTTCCGTCATGGACGGCCCAAAGAATGTCATGCAGCTGCGTCTCCGGCCCGCCCAGGACGAAAAGCCCATTTTCTGTCATGATTTTTTGTCATAGAAGTAGGACCCCACCACATCTATGATGATAACGGGTTTTGTCACAATTATCGTCATAGAAGTGTCATAAGTATGACAGAATTTTTTTTCGTTCGGCCCAAAATGTCACGGATGTGTCTTTTTTTGTAGTGGTGTTTGTTGGGTTAGCATAGGTCGAGATTAGGATTTGTCACTCCGAGTATCGGAGAGGTATCTCTGGGCCCTCTCGGTAATGCACATCACTATAAGCCTTGCAAGCAATGTGACTAACGAGTTAGTTACGGGATGATGCATTACGGAACGAGTAAAGGGACTTGCCGGTAACGATATTGAACTAGGTATGAGGATACCGACGATCGAATCTCGGGCAAGTAACATACGGATGACAAAGGGAACAACGTATGTTGTTATGCGGTTTGACCGATAAAGACCTTCGTAGAATATGTAGGAGCCAATATGAGCATCCAGGTTCCGCTATTGGTTATTGACCGGAGATGTGTCTCGGTCATTTCTACATAGTTCTCGAACCCGTAGGGTCCGCACGCTTAACGTTCGATGACGATTTGTATTATGAGTTATGTGATTTGATGTACCGAAGGTTGTTCGCAGTCCCGGATGAGATCACGGACATGACGAGGAGTCTCGAAATGGTCGAGAGGTAAAGATCAATAAGGCATCTGCCGAGTTAAAGGCCGGACAGGATGCTCGGCACCAATACGAGGAGAGAATATCCATGATGGAGCGTGAGCTAAAGGATGTCTCTAGCCACTGTGAATTCCTCGAAAAGGATAATAAAGCCTAAACGGCTGATCTTGACAAGGCCTTACGAGAGGCGAAAGAAGCGCGGTCCGAATCTAGAGCGGCCCGGGAGGAGATCCCGCAAGCTGGGGAGATCGCGGTTGGTAAGCCCTTTTTATTACAAACTAAGTTCGATGATCCGAATTATGCCCCGCTTAATCAAGTGTGGAGTTCTCCAGACGCGTTATTGGACTTGCCAAAGAGTGCTTCCGATGCGGCGCAGTTTTACCAAGCGCAAGAAGGATATGTGATGGAGAAGCTTTTTTGGTCACAATTCGGTGTGTCAAAGCACCCACTGTTGCTGAACGAACAGATGACCCAATGGGCCGAGCTCCATAGACTATCTGGTTCTGCCATGAAGGACGTCGTGGTCGGGCTATGGCCGACCGAGCCGATTCCGGATAGTTATTTTGGTTTGGTGCAGCGACTTGCTGATGCGGTGCCGCGTATCGACGCCGTTAAGCGGTCGGCGTGCATTGAGGGTGCATGGATGGCCTTTGCCCATGTCAAGACATACTGGGTGATGATGAAGGCCACCGATGTTGCAGTGAAGAGTCCACCCAAGGGCAAGGACTATCACGCACCAGATCATTATTTCGAGGATGTCTTAGAGGGTGCCCGCTTGATAGAGGGTCAATGCTCGAAAAACATGATATTCGAGTGAAATGTATGGAAATTGTAAAAAACAATATTATAATAAGGCTATTTTCTTTTTAGTTTCGCCTAAAACTATTGTTCCTCCTGTGCGACAGTTTTTGTATAATCTGAAAGTTTCCAGTCGTCGGCTTCAGCCCCCTCGTGTAAAGCATGGGGGTGTTCGGGAAAGAATTTGATCACTCTTGACCCAACGTCTTGGTCCATGAAGGAGGTGTCGATGCGGCGAACTAGGCAATCGGACTATAGGGCGTTAACACTTTCACTTAGCCATAGCAGTTTTATGGTGGGTCTACGATATAGCCCCTGGTATGTACGCAATTTATTCAATATGGTGCGTTTACATAAATGACCTAAAGAAAAGGCCCTTCGTATAATACGGAGGAAATCACGAAAGATTCCGATAAGTCATCGAGTGGTTGGCCAGCTCTCGCCTCATCATGACAGTCAATTTTCGGCTTTCTCTACCGAGGTGCTTGACCAGATGAACTAGAAGCACAATCGCAATAGTTCTCCCTTTACTAGCCTAACTGATAGAGCGGAACGTAAGGTAGCAAGCACAGGAGCCGGGCAACCCAACTATTGAACCAAGACATGATTCGGAGCTGATGCATATAAGGCCAAACTCGCGACGCCGAAGTATGCTATAAAGCTGTTCGGACTTGTCAGCAACTCATTTGTTCCCATACCGAGCCCCTGGCAATTTTGTGCCGAGGTGTGTGTGAAACAACCAATGGAGCAAAATTCAGTTCTTTTAGAAAAAAGCAAATACTGAATACGGATTATGTTCACGGGACCTGAGTGATATGCCAATTGTTAATTTACAGATAACAACGCCGCAACCCCGGCTATTTGACATGCCAGGGGTCGAAGGCTGAGGAAAAAGGCGCTTTACAGGCTCGGAATAGAGAGTGCGGTCTACAAAAAGTTATTTTCGACCTCCTGTCGCACGTCTACGCCGCCTTTCCTCGGTAAAGGGACTCCTTGACAGGAATAACCCTTGGGTGAGTGTATGAACCCGAACTCTGATAGAGTCGGTGAGATGACCAACCTTTGAGCCACCTGTGGTAGAGGATAATGAAAAAGAAAGAGTAAGTAGAAAAGAAAGAGGGAGGGGGTTATGGGCGTACTTGTAGGCCCGTCCGTATTGTGCTTCCGCCGATGCCCAGGGTATTTTAAGTGCATAGTTATGTATGCACGATACATATTTCGCAGGTGTATGAGGCGGATGGCGGAAGCCGAACTGCTAGTCCAGCTCCGAAATCGGTCGGTCCTGCTGAGTGGAGACCGGCGGCTTAAGGGCCGACAAGCTATGCGGTTTAATAAGACCGCTTTGTACTTCGGCTGAAGTGACCGTAGTATGATCCTCAGTCCGGAGGGAGTGCTTCTCATGCTCCCCTATAGAGGTGTGTGTCACGTATACCATGTTCACTGTTTTTACTTCGGGGGGAAATTGCTTCTGACCCCCGGTATTTGGTTGGTGAGTCTCTTCGTCGTCGCTATCGCCGGGCAGCCTGTTTCCCTTGTGTTCGGCGTTGAGTTTGCCAGCCTGTTTGAAGACCCAACAGCTTCTGTTGGTGTGATTAGCTGGTTTATCGGGGTTGCCATGAATCTGGCAGGGCCGATCCAATATCTTGTCTAAATTGGATGGTCCGTCTCTGTTTGCCTTGAATGCCTTTTTCCGTTGACCGGGTTTGGGGCCGCTGAATCTGGCGTTGACCGCTGTGTCATGCGTTCTTTCATTATCATCACGACGTTTGTGTTTACTGTGTCGTGGCTTGCCATTGCCGTCTCGGACTTCGGAAGTGCCCGGATCGCTGGCGCTGTTGCTTCTACGAGCGAGCTAGCTGTCTTCTCCCGTGCAAAAGCGGGTCTTCAGAGCGGTAAGGGCTGACATGGATTTTGGTTTTTCTTGACCGAGGTGGCGAGCGAGCCATTCGTCCCGGACGCTGTGTTTGAAGGCCGTTAGGGCTTTCGCGTTCGGACAGTCGACGATTTGGTTCTTTTTAACTAAGAACCTAGTCCAGAGCTTCCTGGCTGACTCTCCGGGCTGCTGGACGATGTGACTTAATTCATCGCATCTGGTGGCCGGACATATGTACCTTGGAAGTTGTCGCGGAAGGCATCTTCCAGATCCTCCCAACTGCCAATAGAGTTTTCAGGCAGACTGTTTAGCCAGTACCGAGCTGGCCCTTTGAGTTTTAGTGGGAGGTATTTGATGGCATAAGGTCATCTCCGCGGGCCATATGGATATGGAGAAAGAAATCCTCGATCCATACCGCAGGATCAGTTGTTCCATCATATGATTCGATATTCACGGGTTTAAACCCTTCTGGGAATCCATGCTCCATTACTTCGTCTGTGAAGCAAAGAGGGTGTGCGGCACCTCTATATTGGGCCACATTGCGACGTAGCTCCGATGGAGTCCGTCTGCGGTTTTCGGCCTGGGCGTGACTAGGTTTGTCATGTCCGAATAGGTAGCCATCGTCGTGTGTCGAGGCATGTCCTCGCGATCCGTAGATCGATCTGGATTGTCCTGCTCTACTGTCCAGGTCCTGCCGAAGGTCATATGTATAACCCCGAGCTTTTATCTCTGTGTTTACGTTGAGGTGGGGCGGGCTGCTGTTCGGCTTGAGTTGTCGTTTTACCCTGACCGCGTGGTGGTCGGTCAGCCGCATTGTCCCAACCGCGTGGTGGTCAATCGGCCGCATTGCGCGAGGGAGGTACGGGCTCCGACGCCTCCTCATCGAACTGAGGGAGCAATTTGTGATGCGGGTAACTCTTGGCTGGGCGCTTGAGGCCGTATACTTCGGCTGCCAGGACATCAGTCCATCTGTCGTTGAGCAGATCTTGGTCAGCTTGAAGCTGCTGTTGTTTGTTCTTCAGGCTCCTTGCAGTGGCAATTAGCCGGCGCTTAAAGTGCTCCTGCTCGAGAGGTTCCTCAGGCATGATGAAAGCCTCATTGCCGAGGCTCACCTCATCCTTGGAGAGCGGAAGATAATTACTGTCCTCCGAGTCGTCATGTATGGCCTGTTCATCAGGGCTAACTTGCCTGTTCTCCCGTTCCTCCTGTTTGGAGGTTGCCCCAACAGGGTCTTCATTGTCTTCGGCATCGTCCGGCGTATTATTTTCTCCGGTGCCGGTATTGCTATCTTTTGCACGACGTGACTTAGAGCGGCGCCGCTGACGCCGGCGTCTGGGCTGAGTCTCAGGAGGTTTATCCTTGACTGGATCTTCTTTGTCATTGTCGTTAGTTTCTTTAGGTGTATCCACCATGTACACGTCATACGAGGAAGTGGTCATCCAGCGTCCAGTAAACGGCGGGTTTTGGACTTGCTCCTCATCGGCATCGTCGTCCATACCGTCGATGTCTTCGGAGCCGTAATCAAGCATGTCGGTTAAGTCCTCGAGAGTGGCTATGAAGGGGGTGGCGGGTGGGAAACGAAATTCTCTGTCATCAGCCTCCAGTTCGAACCGGATATAATTTGGCTGTGAGTCCCCCACTAAGGATAGATTTTTTAATGAGTTTAGCACGTCGCCTAGAGGCGAGTACCGGAAGGTGTCCGCGGTGCTGAATTCGACGATTGATGACTGATCCAGCTCGACGAGCGTAGACGCACATGGTTCGGAACCTGTAGCCGGAAACGAGTCCGAGGTTCCGGTGACACAGACGTCACCCGAGGTTAAGTCTGTGTGTGGCTCCAACGCCGTAGAGTCCGCGGCTTCCGTGGCGGGTTGAGCTTCCCATCCTCGGACGGCGCGATCTGCTCCGGATCTAAGGCCAGAGCAGTTACAGGTGCTATCTCCTGGGTATGGTCCGATGACAGATTTAAGTCATGTTCATCGTGGTGGCAGGGAGCGGCTGTCGTGGTCTCGAATCCGTCGAAGATCAAGTCTCCGCGGATATCCGTGACGTAGTTCAAGCTTCCAAACCTAACCTGATGGCCAGGGGCATAGCTTTCGATCTGCTCTAGATGGCCAAGCGAGTTGGCCCGCAGTGCGAAGTCGCCGAATACAAAGATCTGTCCTGGGAGGAAGGTTTCCCCTTGGACAGCATCGTTGTAGACGATCGAAGGAGCCATCGAACCTTTTGACGACGGCACAGTGGAACTCTCAATGAAAGCACCAATGTCGGTGTCAAAACCAGCGGATCTCGGGCAGTGGGTCCCGAACTGTGCGTCTAAGGTTGATGGTAACAGGAGACAGGGGACACGATGTTTACCCAGGTTTTGGCCCTCTCTATGGAGGTAATACCCTACTTCCTGCTTGATTGATCTTGATGAATATGAGTATTACAAGAGTTGATCTACCACGAGATCGTAATGGCTAAAACCCTAGAAGTCTAGCCTGTATGACTATGATGATATATATCCTCTAAGGACTAAGCCCTCCGGTTTATATAGACACCGGAGGGGACTAGGGTTACACAAAGTCGGTTACAAAGAAAGGAATCTTCATATTTGGTCGCCAAGCTTGCCTTCCACGCCAAGAAGAGTCCCAGCCAGACACGGGTGGAGTCCTCGGTCTTTGTATCTTCACAGCCCATCAGTCCGGCCCAGGTATAATAGGTCGGACGCCCGAGGACCCCTTAATCCTGGACTCCCTCAGAGATCACGGACATGACGAGGAGTCTCGAAATGGTCGAGAGGTAAAGATCGATATATCGGAAGGTTATATTTGGATATCGGAATGGTTCCGAAGTGTTTCAGGTACTTTCCGGAGTACCGGGAGGTTACCGGAACCCCCCGGGAGAGTAATGAGCCTTAATGAGCTTTGGGGGAAAGGAGAGAAGGGCCTCAAGGGGTGGCCGCGCGCCCCCCCATGGGCTGGTCCGAATTGGACTAGGAGGGGGCGGCGCCCCCTCCTTCCTTCTCCCCTCTTCCTCGTTCCCCCTTCTCCTAGTTGGAATAGGAAAGGGGAGGGGGGAGGCGAATCCTACTTGAACCGGGAGTCCAAGTAGGACTCCCCCTTGGCGCACCCCCTCTAGGGCCGGCCTCCTCTCCCCCCTCCTTTATATACGTGGGAGGGGGGCACCCCAAAGACTCCAAGATTTGTCTTAGCCGTATGCGGTGCCCCCCTCCACAGTTACACACTTCGGCCATATCGTCGTAGTGCTTAGGCGAAGCCCTGCGCCGGTAACTTCATCATCACCGTCACCACGCCGTCATGCTGACGAAACTCTCCCTCGTCCTCAACTGGATCAAGAGCTTGAGGGACATCATCGAGCTGAACGTGTGCTGAACACGGAGGTGTCGTACGTTCGGTACTTGGATCGGTTGGATCGTGAAGACGTTCGACTACATCAACCGTGTTACTAAACGCTTCCGCTTTCGGTCTACGAGGGTACGTGGACACACTCTCCCCGCTCGTTGCTATGCTTCTTCTATATAGATCTTGCGTGATCGTACGAATTTTTTTGAATTACGACGTTCCCCAACAGTGGCATCCGAGCCAGGTCTATGCGTAGATGTTATATGCACGAGTAGAACACAAAGAGTTGTGGGCGATAATAGTCATACTGCTTACTAGCAACGTCTTATTTTGATTCGGCGGTATTGTTGGATGAAGTGGCCCGAACTGACATTACATGACCGCGTTCATGAGACTGGTTCTACCGACGTGCTTCACACACAGGTGGCTAGTGGGTGTCAGTTTCTCCAACTTTAGTTGAATCAAGTTTGACTACGCCCGGTCCTTGTTGAAGGTTAAAACAGCACACTTGACAAAAAATCGTTGTGGTTTTGATGCGTAGGTAAGAACGGTTCTTGCTAAAAGCCCGTAGCAGCCACGTAAAACTTGCAACAACAAAGTAGAGGATGTCTAACTTGTTTTTGCAGGGCATGTTGTGATGTGATATGGTCAAGACATGATGAGATATAAATTGTTGTATGAGATGACATGTTTTGTAACCATTATCAGCAACTGGCAGGAGCCTTATGGTTGTCGCTTTATTGTATGAAATGCAATCGCCATGTAATTGCTTTACTTTATCACTAAGCGGTGGCGATAGTCGTAGAAGCAATAGTTGGCTAGACAACAACGATGCTACGATGGAGATCAAGGTGTCAAGCTGGTGACGATGGAGATCATGACGGTGCTTTGGAGATGGAGATCAAAGGCACAAGATGATGATGGCCATATCATGTCACTTGTTTTGATTGCATGTGATGTTTATCTTTTATGCATCTTATTTTGCTTAGTACTGCGGTAGAATTATAAGATGATCCCTCACTAAATTTCAAGCTATAAGTGTTCTCCCTCAGTATGCACCGTTGCGACAGTTCATCGTGCCGAGATACCACGTGATGATCGGGTGTGATAAGCTCTATGTTCACATACAATGGGTGCAAGCCAGTTTTGCACGCGCAGAATACTCGGGTTAAACTTGACGAGCCTAGCATATGCAGATATGGCCTCGGAACACTGAGACCGAAAGGTCGAACATGAATCATATAGTAGATATGATCAACATAGAGATGTTCACCATTGAAAACTACTCCATCTCACGTAATGATCGGACATGGTTTAGTTGATATGGATCACGTGATCATTTAGATGACTAGAGGGATGTCTATCTAAGTGGGAGTTCTTAAGTAATATGATTAATTGAACCTTAATTTATCATGAACTTAGTCCTGATAGTATTTGCATATCTATGTTGTAGATCAATAGCTTGCGTATAGATCCCCTATTTTATTTTTGATATGTTCCTAGAGAAAAATAAGTTGAAAGATGTTAGTAGCAATGATAAGGAGTAGGTCGTGATCTGAGGATTACCCTAATTGCTGCACAGAAGAATTATATCCTTGATGCACCGCTAGGTGACGGACCTATTGCAGGAGCAGATGCAGATGTTATGAACGGTTGGCAAGCTCGATATGATGACTACTTGATAGTTTAGTGCACCATGCTTTACGGCTTAGAATCGGGGCTTCAAAGACGTTTTGAACGCCACAGAGCATATGAGATGTTCCAAGAGTTGAAATTGGTATTTCAGACTCATGCCCGTGTCAAAAGGTGTGAGACCTTTTGACAAGTACTTTGCCTACAAGATGGAGGAGAATAGCTCAACCAGTGAGCATGTGCTCAGAATGTCTGAGTACTACAAATCGCTTGGATCAAGTGGGAGTTAATCTTCCAGATAAGATAGTGATTGACAGAGTTCTCTAGTTGATGTCTACTACGCAACCTTCTTCTTGTAGATGTTGTTGGGCCTCCAAGTGTAGAGGTTTGTCGGACAGTAGAAAATTTCCCTCAACTGGATGACCTAAGGTTTATCAATCCGTGGGAGGCGTAGGATGAAGATGGTCTCTCTCAAGCAACCCTGCAACCAGATAACAAAGAGTCTCTTGTGTCCCCAACACACCCAATACAATGGTAAATTGTATAGGTGCACTAGTTCGGAAAAGATATGGTGATACAAGTGCAATATGGATGGTAGATATAGGTTTTTGTAATCTGAAAATATAAAACAGCAAGGTAACAAGTGGTAAAAGCGAGCGTGAACGGTATTGCAATGCTAGGAAACAAGGCCTAGGGTTCATACTTTCACTAGTGCAAGTTCTCTCAACAATAATAACAAAATTGGATCATATAACAGTCCCTCAACGTGCAACAAGGAGTCACTCCAAAGTCACTAATAGCGGAGAACAAATGAAGAGATTATTGTAGGGTACGAAACCACCTCAAAGTTATTCTTTCCGATCAATCCATTGGGCTATTCCTATAAGTGTCACAAACAGACCTAGAGTTCGTAGTAAAATAACACCTTAAGACACAAATCAACCAAAACCCTTATGTCACCTAGATACTCCAATGTCACCTCAAGCATCCGTGGGTATGATTATACGATATGCATCACACAATCTCAGATTCATCTATTCAACCAACACAAAGAACTTCAAAGAGTGCCCTAAAGTTTCTACCGGAGAGTCAAGACGAAAACGTGTGCCAACCCCTATGCATAGATTCCCAAGGTCACGGAACCAGCAAGTTGATCACCAAAACATACATCAAGTGAATCAATAGAATACCCCATTGTCACCATGGGTATCCCACGCAAGACATACATCAAGTGTTCTCAAATCCTTAAAGACTCAATCTGATAAGATAACTTCAAAGGGAAAACTCAATCCATTACAAGAAGATAGAGGGGGAGAAACATCATAAGATCCAACTATAATAGCAAAGCTTGCGATACATCAAGATCGTGCCATATGAAGAACACGAGAGAGAGATCAAACACATAGCTACTAGTACATACCCTCAGCCCCGAGGGTGAACTACTCCCTCCTCGTCATGGAGAGCGCCAGGATGATGAAGATGGCCACCGGTGATGGATACCCCCTCCGGCAGGGTGCCGGAACAGGGTCCCGAGTTGTTTTTGGTAGCTACAAAGGCTTGCGGCGGCGGAACTCCTGATCTAGGTTTCTTTCTGGGGGTTTCTGTATTTATAGGAATTTTTGGCGTTGGTCTCACGTCAGGGGGGTCACTGAGTCATCCACGAGATAGGGGGGCGAGCCCAGGGGGTAGGGCGCGCCCTCCACCCTCGTGGATGGCTCGGGACTCTTGTGGCCTAACTCTTTTACTCCGGGGGCTTCTTTTGGTCCATAAAAAATCATCAAAAATTGGCATGCCAATTGGACACCGTTTGGTATTCCTTTTATGTAAAACTCAAAAACAAGGAAAAAACAGAAACTGGCACTGGGCTCTAGGTTAATAGGTTAGTCCCAAAAATCATATAAAATAGCATATAAATGCATATAAAACAACCAAGATGGATAATATAATAGCATGGAACAATAAAAAATTATAGATACGTTGAAGACGTATCAAGCATCCCCAAGCTTAATTCTTGCTCGTCCTCGAGTAGGTAAATGATAAAAACAGAATTTTTGATGTGGAATGCTACCTAACATAATTATCAATGTAATTTTCTTTATTGTGGCATGAATGTTCATATCCAAAAGACTCAAGACAAAAGTTTAATATTGACATAAAAATAATAATACTTCAAGCATACTAACAAAGCAATCATGTCTTCTCAAAATAACATGGCCAAAGAAAGCTATCCCTACAAAATCATATAGTCTGGCTATGCTCCATCTTCATCACACAAAATATTCAAATCATGCACAACCCTAATGACAAGCCAAGCAATTGTTTCATACTTTTGATGTTCTCAACCTTTTCAATCTTCACGCAATACATGAGCATGAGCCATGGACATATCACTATAGGTGCAATAGAATGGTGGTTGTGGGGAAGACAAAAAGAGGAAGATGGTCTCACATCAACTAGGCGTATTAATGGGCTATGGAGATGCCGATCAATAGATATCAATGTGAGTGAGTAGGGATTGCCATGCAACGGATGCACTAGAGCTATAAATGTATGAAAGCTCAACAAAAGAAACTAAGTGGGTGTGCATCCAACTTGCTTGCTCACGAAGACCTAGGGCACTTTGAGGAAGCCCATCATTGGAATATAGAAGCCAAGTTCTATAATGAAAAATTCCCACTAGTATATGAAAGTGACAAAATAAGAGACTCTCTATCATGACGATCATGGTGCTACTTTGAAGCACAAGTGTGGAAAAAGGATAGTAGCATTGTCCCTTCTCTCTGTTTCTCTCTTTTTTTTGTTTGGCTTCTTTGGCCTCTTTTTTTCATTGGCTTCTTTGGCCTCTTTTTTCACACAGGACAATGCTCTAACAATGATGATCATCACACTTCTATTTATTTACAACTCAAGGATTACAACTCGATACTTAGAACAAAATATGACTCTATATGAGTGCCTCCGGCGGTGTACCGGGATGTGCAATGAATCAAGACTGACATGTATGAAAAAAATTATGAACGGTGGCTTTGCCACAAATACGATGTCAACTACATGATCATGCAAAGCAATATGACAATGATGGAGCGTGTCATAATAAACGGAACGACAGAAAGTTGCATGGCAATATATCTCGGAATGGCTATGGCAATGCCATAATAGGTAGGTATGGTGGCTGTTTTGAGGAAGGTATATGGTGGGCGTATGGTACCGGCGAAAGTTGCGTGGTACAAGAGAGGCTAGCAATGGTGGAAGGGTGAGAGTGCGTATAATCCATGGACTCAACATTAGTCATAAAGAACTCACATACTTATTGCAAAAATCTATTAGTCATCGAAACGAAGTACTACGCGCATGCTCCTAGGGGGATAGATTGGTAGGAAAAGACCATCGCTCGTCCCTGACCGCCACTTATAAGGAAGACAATCAAAAAATATCTCATGCTACAACTTTGTTACATAACGGTTCACCATACGTGCATGCTACGGGAGTCACAAACCTCAACACAAGTATTTCTCAAATTCACAATCACTCCACTAGCATGACTCTAATATCATCATCTTCATATCTCAAAACAATCATAAGGAATCAAACTTTTCATAGTATTCAATGCACTTTATATGAAAGTTTTTATTATACCCATCTTGGATGCCCATCATACTAGGACTAAATTCATAACCAAAGAAAATTACCATGCTGTTCTAAATACTCTCAAAATAATATAAGTGAAGCATGAGAGTTCATCTATTTCTTCAAAATAAACCCACCGCCGTGCTCTAGAAAGATATAAGTGAAGCACTAGAGCAAATGACAAACTACTCCAAAAGATATAAGTGAAGATCAATGAGTAGTCGAATAATTATGTAACTATGTGAAGACTCTCTAACATTTAAGAATTTCAGTTCTTTGTATTTTATTCAAACATCAATCAAAACAAAATAAAATAAAATGACGCTCCAAGCAAAACACATATCATGTGGTGAATGAAAATATCGCTCCAAGTAAAGTTACCGATGAACGAAGACGAAAGAGGGGATGCCATCCGGGGCATCCCCAAGCTTAGGCTCTTGATTGTCCTTGAATATTACCTTGGGGTGCCTTGGCGATCCCCAAGCTTAGGCTCTTTCCACTCCATATTCCATAGTCCATCGAATCTTTACCCAAAACTTGAAAACTTCACAACACAAAACTCAACAGAAAACTTGTAAGCTCCGTTAGTATAAAAAATAAATCACCACTTTTGGTATTGTTGTGAACTCATTCCTTTTTTATATCGGTGTAATATCTACTGTATTCCAACTTCTCTATGGTTCATACCCTCCGATACTACTCATAGATTCATCAAAATAAGCAAACAACACATAGAAAACAGAATCTGTCAAAAACAGAACAGTCTGTAGTAATCTGTATCATTCGAATACTTATGTAACTCCAAAAATTCTGAAATAAATTGGTGGAAGTGAGAAATTTGTCTATTAATCATCTGCAAAAAGAATCAATCTAAAATCGCTCTCCAGTTAAAAATGGAATATAATCTCGTGAGCACAAAAGTTTCTGTTTTTTACAGCAAGATAGCAAAGACTTCACCCAAGTCTACCCAAAGGTTCTACTTGGCACAAACACTAATTAAAACATAAAACCACATCTAAAAAGAGGCTATATGAATTATTTATTACTAAACAGGAGCAAAAAGAAAAGAACAAAAATAAAATTGGGTTGCCTCCCAACAAGCGCTTTTCTTTAATGCCTTTCTAGCTAGGCATGATGATTTCAATGATGCTCACATAAAAGATAAGATTTGAAACATAAGGAGAGCATCATGAAGAATATAACTAGCACATTTAAGCCTAACCCACTTCCTATGCATAGGGATTTTGTGAGCAAACAACTTATGGGAACAAGAATCAACTAGCATAGGAAAGCCAAGCAAGCATAGCTTCAAGATTTTCAACACATAGAAAGGAAACTTGATATTATTGAAATTCCTACAAGCATATATTCCTCCCTCATAATAATTTTCAGTAGCATCATGAATGAATTCAACAATATAACTATCACATAAAGCATTCTTTTCATGAGCCACAAGCATAGAATTTTTATTACTCTCCACATAAGCAAATTTCTTCTCATGAATAGAAGTGGGAGCAAACTCAACAAAATAACTATCATGTGAGGCATAATCCAATTGAAAATTAAAATCATGATGACAAGTTTCATGGTTACCATTATTCTTTATAGCATACATGTCATCACAATAATCATCATAAATAGGAGGCATGCTATCATCAAAATAAATATTCTCATCGAAACTTGGAGGACTAAATATATCATCTTCATCAAACATAACATCCCCAAGCTTGTGGCTTTGCATATCATTAGCATCATGGATATCCAAGGAATTCATACTAACAACATTGCAATCATGCTCATCATACAAAGATTTAGTGCCAAACATTCTAATGCATTCTTCTTCTAGCACTTGAGCACAGTTTTCCTTTCCATCATTTTCATGAAAGATATTAAAAAGATGAAGCATATGAGGCACCCACAATTCCATTTTTTATAGTTTTGTTTTATAGACTAAACTAGTGATAAAACAAGAAACTAAAAGACTCGATTGCAAGATCTAAAGATATACCTTCAAGCACTAACCTCCCCGTCAACTAAGCTCAACGGCGCCAGAAATGAGCTTAGTTGACGGGGTGTTAGTGCCGCTTACCTAGTGCTACCTCTTGAGCATGCGTTGGTTTTAGCTTGAAGAGGAAAGGGTGATGCAGCAAAGTAGCGTAAATATTTCCCTCAGTTTTTGAGAACCAAGGTATCAATCTGTAGCGATCAGACCTCAAACAGTCTGTGCTGCTGTGCACCAGTGTCATCCCTGAATCAGTAATGCTTACACGCACAGTACAAATGGAGGATTTATAACAGAGTAGCAATCACACACTTATTACATCGAATATCACAAAAGAGAATAAGTATGATAAATATGGCTTAAGGCCATCTAATACGATAACAGCGGAAGGCTTGGAAGATAAGTGAGTCCATCAACTCCAACGACATCACTGAGTATAAGACCACGACCTAAGGCACCTTACTCGTCGTCTGAAAAGTCTGCAACATAAAACGTTGCAGCCCGAAAACGGGTCAGCACATGGAATATGCTGGCAATGTAACACATAGAGAGTAATGAACATAATAATGCTATACTACATGCATATATGGCTGGTGGAAAGCTCTATGGTTACAGTTTTGCGAAAAGCCAATTTTTCCCTACTACAAAGGAATAAATTTTATTTAACTATCATGGTGGTTGTGAAACATTGAGAAGGTACCTCCAAGTCATCCCAATTAAATATCATCATTAACCCAACAAAATTAATTAAAGTAACATGGTGATGAGATTCACATGATAATCCAGGTACTAGATACTCAAGTTGTCCATAACCGGGGACACGGCTAACCATGATTAGTTTGTACACTCTGCAGAGGTTTGTGCACTTTTCCCCACAAGACTCGATCGCCTCCGCTTGATTCTCGCATTGCATGATGTTTGAGAAACGGATGACCGAGACACAGTCTTTCAGAAGCGTTAACTCTCTACTCTGGGTAGACCGTACCACCTACATCCCCTACATCTGCTAGTCTACCTCTTCAAGAGCTCACACAACTTAATCAACTATGCTAGAGCCCATAATAGCTTGTGGCTGCACACGGAAGTTTCTAGCATGAATAATCTCATGATCCCTTTGAGCCTGGGTGGCGGTCCATAGGATGATCACACGGGTACTCCAGGATATCCAAAAATACAGGCAGCACTGGGTTCTCCAGGTACCTAAATCCACCCAGATGTGAGTTTTAGTTGCCACCTTAGGTAAACCATTAAGTAACAATCTCACATCTGTCATGAATACTCTCAAACCCAATCCACATCTACGAGCATAGCATGGCAATATAATAGCAAACGTAGAAGTAACTCCCAAGGGTTTGATAATAAAACAGGTAATAGGTACTACCTCAACTACTTCCCAATACCCACAATTTAATTAGATCCTCATCATGCAATGTTTGAGGATTGATCTAATGCAATAAAAACTGGGTATGGAAAAGTATGATCAAAGTGTTACTTGCCTTGATGATGATCCGCGAAACCTAGAGATTCGAAGTAACAAGCGGCGCACTCCGGGTACTCTATCGCAAACAAACAAGCAAACAATAAGTACTCATCTAATGCACAAGTAAAACTCAAATAAAATATCCAACCAGAAAGTTCAACTTAAGAACTCTAGTTTGCAAAAAGAATCAAATCGAACGAAGCAACGAAAGTCAAACGGCGAAAGAAACAAGCTTCGTTTACTAATCTGGATCTAGGTCAAATTTTACAGTAGCAAAAACTTGTTTGAGTAGGTTAAACAGAAAGAGAATTTCGAGACGAAACTCTAGGCGCTTGAATCGCCTGATTCCGATAAACGAGCGAAATGTTAAACGAAAACGAAGTTCTGATCGGAAATCACGATCTGGAATAATCGCGGAAAAATCCGGCGAAAAAGAAAACTGACGAACAGTTAAACGAACGGACGTTCGTTAACAGCGAGAATCCGACGATCACGTTCGTTAAAACGAACGGGTCGGTGAACGTTCACTAAAATAATAAAACCGAAAAAAAATAAACCGATCTGGAAAAAAACGAAAACTAGGGTTTAGAAAAAAAACGAACTGTTTTTTTTAGAAAACCGGCAAGGCGGCGGCGTACGGCTACCTCGGCGGCACGGGCTCCGGCGGCGTCGGGCGGGGCTC